>NC_044189.1:10063792-10363792 GCF_900880675.1 Sparus aurata | reverse complement strand
TGAAATGTTCCCCGTTCTTCTTTATTGGTGTGCTCAAGAACCACTCAGTGATTTAAAACCATTAAAAGAAAGGTACTTGAGCTTTGCTGTGATTGTTTGTGTGGATTTTGTAGCAACACAGCAGGTTTATTAACAGTGTGCAAATGTGCCTTTAAGGTAAGCCGTTTCCTCTGAGCAAATTCCAAACGCTGGGATGCTTTTCAAGAGAGTCCCTACTCTTAAATAAAATTCATATATGCTACCTCAGTTTTTTTTTTTCAAATTTGAACCAGTGCCACTTTAGGCAGAAACCCAAATCACTGTAAGACCAAGACTGTGTTGTCGGAATTTCTAAACTCTTGGCACAACTGTTTTGACAATTAAAAAAATGAATAGAATTCATACAATATTCAGCTCCTGTAGTGTACAATAAGTCACTCCGAGGAGTTACCCAATCCAACACTGTCAAGTATTTACCCCCTCAGGCCCTTTGCGATGACTAATGACGAAATACTGAGCAGGGAAAATCCCTCCTGTCTCAGACTTGCACGCCGTGACGAGAGGTCGTATTTAGACACAAGTTCATATAATGGAATCACAAGCAAAAGAAACGTTTAGGAATCATTAGTTTAACCCAGAGATGTCCAAAGTTTTATTTAATAAAACTTGTTCTGTTTGTGTGAAAATAAAACTTGAAATGTTAACAACTAAAACTTTAAAGCACACAGGTGGCAAGTAAAACATATTAGTGCATCGGTGGTACAGACAGAAGATAAAACTGCTTAGTATCTTATCTGAACTTTGCTGACATTACCGTTAACTGCTGGTCAAACCAGACTAAGTGAGGGTGTAGCTTTAAAATGCCTGAGTGTAAGGATCCGAGTGATAGTCCTCAAACAGACGGGCAGACAATCCAAACACAGTGACTGATAAGAGCCTGAGAAAGACAATGACAATGTCGGACTGAGTGATTATAGTTTGGCTGTAAAGACGGGTAGACACAATCAGATCCGTCTGTCGAGGGATGACAGGCTACGCCGTTATTTTGACGATGGAGCTGTAGAGACGGAGTCACACTTTTTAACACAATGTCAGAAAGTGTAAGGGACAAATTCTCCCCAAACATATAAATGAGATTGCCCCGATTTCCAATCATATTAAGCAGTGTTAAATGCCAAGTATGTCCCTTCCTGCCACATGGAAAGAGAAATAATTGTTATTTTACTTTGGCAACACATGAAAACATGTTTGTTTTGTTGGTTTGTGGACAGGATTACACAAAAACTACCCAACAAATTTCCTCGAAACTTGTATGGAAGATGGGTTCCGGCCCAGAATAGAGCCCATGAATTTCTGGTGCAGATCCGGGAATTTTTTCTCAATTTCCTTAACATTGAAAGATCTTTCAACGTTTTCATTCATTTCTCCAGGAATGCTGCATGGACCATGATGACAGAATCAGGCATATTAAGGTGGCTGGTATCAGTGGTATTTGATGCAGTTTCAAATTAAAATCTGGAGATGTATACATATATATATCGTTATCTTTAAAAAGAACAACATGCCATTTCATCTTCTTTCAGAAATAATATCACATGTTGTGACATCAGTGTGAAGCAAGAATCAGCTGACGGCAAACGCCAAGTCTGACATTGAATCTTAAATTACATTCACACAGGCCAACAGAGGGACGGCCAACCCAATATTTGATTATTCTTCACAAGATGTATTGCTGCATTGTTCACGTGTTTGCTGAGCTGACTCATACACTGATCAACATTTATTCCAGCTGAGTAACTCCTCCACTTATGTGCAATACCCTCCACACATCACACTCAAGAATCACATGTGGTGATATTCTTGGCTAGACGTACGTCACCTCTGCGGTACGAACATATTAGCAAATGGAGGAGAGTTGAGAAACGCGGCCATGAGTTACGAAACTCCAGCACGATAATTGACAAATGTTTATAAAAACAAACAAATGTGTCAAGAGATGCAGAAACAACTGACACAACAGAAGTCATATGATCCTGTGGAAAAACACTATTTCAATCACAATCTTGCGGGATAATCCTGACACACCCAAACCTTTGTGCAGAGCCGCTCCACACCCTGTCACGCCGGTTTCGGTTACAACTGAGTTCAAGTGGCGCTCACAACTTGGGAGACTTTTGGCAATCATCATGTCGTCTCATTGCTCCTAATAACATATATTCTAATACATTAAATTAAAAGATACAAGATAAAAATGATGCTTTCATCTGGGAGACAGAAAATGTTTCGATCTGATTAAAAAAAACAAAAACATCCAGAAATGTGTAAAATAATAAACAAAATAAAATGCACCGACATCCGACTCACTTTCTCTGCAATAATGTTGTGGAACACATGTCTTAAAGGATAACTTCACCCCAAAATGAAAATTCAGTCCCCATCTAATTCAGTTGATTAGGACAATTATGCACTGCACTGCTGTTTTTACTGTGCAGCTGCAGGAAATGTTTCGTTGACGACGAATGATCAGATTGAGGGTGAGTAGATGATGAATGGATTTTCATATATGCCTGAAATTATGACTTATAAACCAGCACACAAGTTAAATCACAGAGTACCATGACCACGTGTGACACATGAACTCTGTGCTGCCACACCTGCCAACACTTCATCGCTCTGCAATGCTGACAGACGCGTTACTGTCACCTTTTCCCCCGCTGCTGTCGGGGAGGAGGCATGTGAAATCAAGTCTGACCTGATTCTCAAAAAGCTACCGGATCATTTATGCAAGCAAAAAAGTTAATGCGGGGTGAGGGGAGTCCGAGGCAGTCGCATTGGGAACAGTTTAGCTACAGCACACTGGTTTGCTGGTTTGATTGCGCCAGATTCTCCACACAACAACAGGACCGTCTTAAAAAACAAAACAAAAAACGGGTTCTGGATAAGAGGCGCATCACTCAAGCGAAAAAGCCAAACGCAGTCAATTACTTCCGACAACGAGACACAGATAAGAAGACACGATAGATGTCGTGCTACATGTCTGCAGGGTTCATTTGTCGGCAAAGTACAGGTGTGATATTTATCTCTGTGATATTTATCTCTCGCGCGCACGTCAAAAACCTTGTTTCTGGAACGCGTTGTTCAGTTACAGTTAGTTCAGATCAATTCTGCCATGACTGGAATCTTCGGCGGAGCATGTCTACGCAACGTCCCCTCACACCACCATCAGCACCCTCCACGCAGACGAAGACACACTTGATGAACGTCTTAAATAAGAAGAAATGCTGAATCCACAAAATGACATGGCTTTTAAAAGATCCATATCCTTCCTTTTATATATTTTTCAAAGTCATTTGCTCTGCCCCAGATCACGACACTTAATTACTAAGGAACCCACATATTTAAAAAGGGCATTTTTACCTGCCCCCAAAAAATAAAACATTGTTTTTTTATTCTGGTGGGCCAAAATGTGGACATCCCTGATGTCCTCCAGTGGTTTACAAGTTGTTGAGCGTGAATTAAATAAACTTCTCACAATAGAAAGGTGAAAACAAATAAACATTCTTGTTACACTTGCAAAACAAAAACGGACACGCCTGAGAGGAGCAGCCGCGGCCTTTCAACGAGGCGGACTCACAGGAAGTCCTGAAAAAATGTCTGACACCAACCGTCAGGCAGCCGGCAAGTCGATACGCTTGATTTGCTACAGCTAAATTGGACTCAAGTAATGCATTCAGACATCTGTTTATCATCATATGTAACAAGTTATATCTATATTATTTTTTATTTCAGACATGTAGATACAGTAGAAAGTAGTAAAACACATAAAAACCTCAAAAGAAACAGTACAAAAAAATATTCAAGTAAGGGTTTTTTTTGTCCTACAAGCAGTGGCGCCCCCAAAACATTTTCATAGGGGGGGGGCCAGATAGGTCCAATGAAAATCTTAGGTTGGCACACCAAAAGGGTCCTTCTTGTGGCAACTCAGATTCAGCTCCAGTCTGTGGCTGTGTATTGCATTCCCATTGACTCTTTTTCATCAAAAAGACAATATGCATCCAACACATTTACCTCAAGTTTGAGAAACACACAAACTTTTCAGAAAAACACAAAAATGTTGTTGTTTCTTCTGCTTCTTGCGCTGACTTCCCGTCAGACTGCACACCTTTCAGCACATTAGCACCCACACAGGTGGAGATTTAAATTACAGTTCCCTATTGAGCCAGCGCCTCAGTCAGGGAAATTGGTGGGAGCACTGGGGGGGGCCAGTGGGGAGGCCAGCAATTTTCCAGGGGTGACCATGTTCCCCCCTGGGGGCGCCACTGCCTACAAGGGAAGAGATGCAGAAACTACAGGAACTAAAGTTAAGAAAAAGTATTTATAAAGATTTCTATTCCTTTTTCTAGGCTGATTACTTTATTTAAAAAAAGAGCACGGCAATACGTAATACTTGAAAATGATACTTAACTTTTTCCTGGGGTGAGTGTGAGGGAGAAAATGCAGCATTTTACAACCCCAATCTGTACTTTTTGTCGTTTTATCCTTTTATATATCATGCGTTTTGACTATACGTCACACTGCAGTTTGGCTTGGTAGGACTGTCATGTATTCGAGCCTCCAAATCCTTCTGTGAGTCATGAGGATTTCCAGGCTTAAATGTGAAGAAATGAACAGAAATTGTAGACAAGACGTCTCATAGTAAAGGCGCGGTACGATGAATCATTTCAATAAATGAGACGAGCACCGTTTCTTTACTAACGTGACTTTTGAGGATGATAGTTGAGCACTACAGCTGCTTAAAAGTGAATAAAAAACAAAAAGGTAATCCAGCCGTGTTTTGAGAGAAACCTGTTTGAGCTCTGAGGTGTGGCGCATTACTCATCAGCCTCAAAGTGCAGACTCAGCCTTATTCTGCCCTCTGCTGCTCAGCCGCCACAACTACAGATCCTGCAGCATCAGAGCTTTAATTTCTCATGCAAGAACATGTTGAGGAACCAAAAAGAACTAAAAAAAAAAGAGAACACGAGTGGCTGCGTTTTAAATAACAAACCCTGTTAAACGGAAGAGTAAGAAACAGAGTGAACACAGATGTACAACAGCTCTGATGTGGCTGATGGTGACGTGTTGGGTGTGGTATCTTCCCTGTGATCAGCGCTTTTTTAGAGAAGTCAGTACCAACGACTCCCCCCTGAGGGCATCGTTGTTTCATAAAAAGGACTTAAAAATAAGTTTCTCTCTTGTTCAAACAAGCGCTTGTTTCTAGTGACAACATTTTCGTCAGAACCCCAGTGAGAAATCCATCCGACTGTGACCAAGAGAAACACCTGGGTTTGTGTTACTGTCACGTCTCTGTGTGGAACAAAAACAGTGACCAACGAGCTGAAAATCAAACTCACAGTGTGACTCATGTGCCTAAACACCAAACAAACAGCGTACGGAAAGTTGAAAGGTGAAGCCGTGGCGTGATGCGAATATGCAAACGGGTTTGTGTAAAGTATAAAGAGGGTAAATATGTAAAGACGGCCTTCAGGGGTTATACTGTATACAGCTTCTAAAGGTGAAGATAAATAGACTCGGGCGGGGCGGCTGTTGTGTGCAAATATTCTTGGTTTGCATTTGGATGTAAAGTGGATTACAGCTCACAGAGACAACATCCTTGAAGGATGGGAGCAGCCAGACTGACGGCTGGGGTAGCCTGAAGAAATGTATGACAGAGAGATTATTTTTATAACCTTCTGAATTTTATTAAAAACACGTTTAGTAGAGGTGAATGAAGGATGATGAAATTAGAGACCTTATATTTGGGTTCCCTGCCTTCATAAAAAGTTAATTCTGGTGTCAATTTTGGTTTTATGATTGGTTCACATAGTTTATAATATCTTTGTGAGGGAAAGACGACTAATAGATTGATCACCTTGGCCTAGCCTTATTACGAAAGCGCAAATTGAGTTTGTTAGACTTATTTTTAGCCAACCATTTTAAGTGTTTGTCCATTTAGGCAACTTTTTATTAATTTCTGTAAGCTTTCCATTCGGTTAACCTATTCAAGTGTTTTTCCACTACTTTCAGCTGCTTGTCAATTACCTGTAGCTAACTGGCCCCATTTCAAGTGTTCATCTTTTCAGTTTCAACAGTTTTTCCATACTTTCAGCCAACGGTTATTACCTTACGCTAACCATCTCAATTGTTCATCTCTTACTTTTGACTAACTAGCCCCATTTACTTTGCGCTAATTATTGGCTAATCTTAGGCAGCTTTATCAACAGTTTATTCATTACTGTTAGCTAAACATTTAGCGAACAGGTTCAAGTCTGTTCTGTTACTTTGAGATAACTGTTCCATTAGCTTTGGCTAACTATTTGTCCATGACTTTAAGCTAACTAGCCCCATTTACTTTAAACCAACTATTCAATCGTTTAACTTATTACTCTTAGCTAGTTTGTTCATTAGAAAGAACCTCTTTTGTTAGAGCTGGACAAGTTCGATAAACAGGGAAATGTTCAATCGTGTATTTTACAACTGTATTTACATTTGTTTTGACTAATTTGACTATCATCTTGGTAAACTCAAACATTGCTAACGTTCTACTTAATATGACAGCTATTAATCTTATTGTACTTGTACATTCAGTGAATTAGCCTGTTTCAATGGTTGTTGCTGTTGTTTCAATAAATACATTATTTGGTGAACCCAGAAAAATGCAATAGGTAAAAGTATCTCAAAATGTGTTCTTCAGTCAACAGCCTCTCTGCACATTCTCCTCCCAACTTAAGGAATTTACCGACATCTGGAGTACAGAGAAAAAAAAATATTTTTGTCTATTTTAGCAGCTGGGTACTCGGGGAAACCTCTCAGTAGCCTGTAACATGTTGACTTCAAAAACCAACCAGACCACCATCTAAAATCTACTGTTCGCCAGAGCACACACACCCACAAACATCCCTCATGGTTGCTTGTACAGGGAGATGTGAAACCTCACCATGTAATTATCTGCATTTGTGAATCACACTAGTGGCACAAACAACTATTCAAGTAACGGATTCCAAGGCTTAAAGTCAGAGTTATCACCTGAAAGTATGAAAAGCAGCTAGGGTGGGATTATAGTTGCCGCTCAAAAGGGTGTGGTTTGAAACAGGAGACAGAAACAACAGAGCTGAATGGATCCTGACTACAATAGCCTCAAAACACAATAACACAACAAATGGCTTCAACATCGCCCCGAGTCACAGACCCTCTGTAGAAGTGGAATTTGAAACTTGGGCAAAGCCTCAACTCTTGCAAGGTGAGGAATTTCTCATGCAATAGCCGGCAGGTTGAGACGTGATTCAGCCTTTTAATAACGTCTGGAACATCTTGGTACCACAAACAGGTTGCCTCACCCCATCCTGTAATGACAGCATTAGAGTAAATCCTGGGATGTGCAAAGGAGGGTAGACTCTGCTTCATCTGTGGTGAATCAGTAACTCATTCTGTACTGTTGAATCTGTTGCTTGGAGTCCTAACGCTCATCTATACAATGTCAGTGACTAGTTAAAAATGCCCATTATTGATTACCAGAGTCCCAGTCGCCCTCTTAAAACTTCAGTCCAAATAACAGTCCACAAATATTTAGTTTGTTGTGTGAATCCAGTGAATCCTCACAATGGATAAGGTTAAATCAGATGGTTTTGCATTTTTGTACGAAAAATGACTAATATGATGAATCAAAGACCACCAATAGTTAATTTTCCGTCAGCTGACTAATGGAGTAATCCAACAGGCTTCATTCATGACAGTTTTGATTGATTTTGTTGGACTTGTCTTTAGCCAACTCTTTCTTTAGTCTGCTTTCAGCTGTGTTAACTTTGTGTCCGTTTTTGTCAGCTAACTATTTTAACTTGTCCATAAGACTAGTTTTAGCAGAAAAGTGTTTATTCAAAACTGTTAGCTAACCACTTTGCTAACTGTTTCAAGTGTTTTTTCCCTTACATTCAGCTAATGAGCAGTTGACACTTTGTGTCAGTGTGTTGTAAAGTGCTTTTAGCGGTCCATAGAATGGAAGAACGCTTTAGAAATGCAAGTCCATTTAGCATAACCTTTAGCTAACTACATCAACTATTCGACTATTAGCCCACTTTTAGCTAACCAGCCATATGTCAACGGTTTGTTCTCTACATCTAGCTAACCATTTCTACTGTTCACCTTTTAGGCAACTACTCAATCTGTTCAACTCATTATCATTATCTTGGTTTATTATATCAACACTCATTCAGTCTACATAACTTTTTCAACTGTTAGCTAACCATTTAGCTAAGTGTTTTTTATTACTTTCAGCCAACTGTTCATTTGTTTTCCCTCGCTGACCATCTCGACTGTTTGTAGCTAACTAGCCCAAATGTCGAAATAAGTTGAAACTGTTCTTAACTTAACTGTTTATTTATCTAGCTATCTATTTATCTTATATTTATTTAATGTATTTGTTTAAGACAGCTATTTCAACAGCTTTTTGTTCGTTTTTTTAAATTTAAGGTAACTGGTGCAACTGTTTCAACAGGATATGACTAGAGGCTAATCGGAAGTAAACTGAGTCACCTAAAACACACGCAACACCCAGGAAACGAGCGCATCTTTTGATAGCCTGATGCGTTCGCAACCACACTGCAAGTTTAATTGTGCATTTGTATCATTTTGCTAAGCTAGTGGAGGTAAACCCCTACCTTTTATTTTTTTTTTTAATTTACTGCTCACCCTCACTGGGTAAATTATCATATTTGCCACAAGGGTGACCACATCTTTTTTTGGGCCCCCCGCTTCTCAAAGGATGTGGACACACCACTGGTGAAAGGCATGAACACACCCAGTCCAACAGCCCCAAGCTCTGCACCCTTCAGCACTGAGCACACCCAGTAAACGTATAAAAACATGGTGCACACTTCTAATTAAAAAAAAAAACCCCAGAGAAAGTAAAATAATGAGGTTTTGACTCCAACAAAACGTGTTTAAGAGGGGGGAAAAAAAACGTCGAGTTTAGCCTTCTTGGATTAAATCATGTAAAACATAAAGAGCTCCATGCTGATGCTAAAATCTAGAAAGTCAACAAGCTAATCTAATAATGTAAAACTTGAAATAAACACATTTTAAAAAAGTCATTCTGCACACAGGATTTCTGCAGACGCTGCTGAGGTGTGACGGAAACAACCCCTCAGCAAAACAGCCATACACCAAACTCCGTGTAAAAAAACGTGGATTTAGTCGTGGAAAAAGATTTAAAAGCTTCTCTCTAAAATATGAGCAACAGTTATAAATAGACTGTTTTTTAGCGTTTAGCCAGAAGTTAACGGCGTTAAAATAATAATAATAAAAACATGCATTAAAAAAAAAAGTTAATATTTAGTTTTTCTTACCGATTGCAAAGCAGATTCCGACTGCAAAAATCTGGAGGATCATTCTGTTCATCTTGAAAAAAAGAGGGAATAAGTTCACCAACTGTGGACTCTGGCGGAAGAAGCTTCGTGCCTATGAGGACTCGGACCGTTATATAAACGGGATCAAACAAACCAACTGTGTTTGTTTCCGCCATCGCTGCATTTATAATCGTCCACCTCCCATCCGAACGTCACCGTTATCCAATCAGAGGAGGTCTTCTGGGAACATCCACCCAGCCTCCCCCCTCCCCAGAGTCTCCCACCTGTATGACACACAGGTGGAGCTGATAGATCAGCAGGGAGGTAAAGTGTAGGAAATCTGGGCATCAGGGGAATGTAAGTGATTCATGGTATATTCCTTTATGGGCTTTTAAAGTGTTTTGTTGGTGCTACAATGACTGAAATGTTCCATAATCCACTTCAGCCAATGGTGGAAAATAATTAAATACATTTATTTAAGTAATGACGTCTATTCATTGTGCAGCCTTTGGCTATTTGCGCTTCTACTTACAGGCTACTTCTACCTGCATACAAATATTTAAGTTTCCTCACTCCACTTCGTCTATCTGACAGCTAGTAAGTCATTGCTTTTAAAAATTTTACCAACAGAACACATAATAAACTTATTAAATACACCAACTTGTGAAAAGAAGCAGTCTAGTTCAAGACACTTGATTGATTTAACTTTTGATTATGTACTTTTCGATAGTAATACCTCTGTACTTTTACTTTAGAGTAGCTTGAATACTTCCTCCGAACAATAAAGTGCACATGAAACGCACCTTTTATGATACTTTGCGCTTCAGTTTGACCTACACCATTCAGAATTGGTCAGGGATATTGAGATATGGGTATATGTGCATGGTTAAACAATAAAAAGTCAAATAAAAATGTGTCGCATTATTTCTGGGGACTAGAAGTATTCACAAAACACCAAATGAAAATGTAGATATGTCACAGAATTAAATAATCGAGTGAAAAACTTAAGATATCCAGCATTCCTGAACTCATTTTGAGTCGTGTAAATGGTCATATTAACTATTGAATAATATAAATCTATATTGTTTTCAAAGGTGTTTTCTTACCTCATGTGTTTGATTTGATAAAAAACAACAACAACACACATCTCCAAGGAACAAAATATTGAAATCAGAGCATTTATTATCTCATTTAATAAGGTGTCAAAATGTAAAAAGACAGAACATATCTTCATTGTGACATAACCGTTTTTAGAAATTACCACAATGACGTACCCGACCAAATTAGGATAACTACTGTTTGTTGTCCTGGTGCAGGTAGCCGCTGCACCTGTAGCTCAACTGTGGAGAGACCACAAGCAGCAGAATCCCAGTCAGTCACGGCCTGACGCTGCTTCTTAACACATGCTACCACACACAATATTTTATCCTATAGAGGACTATTAGGACTGGTCAACAGGTAAAGCTTCCTACAGAGCTGCTGGACAGACATCATGGTGTCTCATGATGTCTGTCCAGCAGCTCTGTAGGGAAGCTTTAAAGGTCACATACTTTAAAAACGTATATTTTTCTTGCTCTATTCTTCACTCAGGGTTCTGGTTGACGTTAAACTTGTTCTTAAAGAAAAAATCCAAAGGATAAAAATGTTTTTAAAACATAGAGCAAAGTAAAGCTATAGCCGCGGCCTCGTTACCGCACACCATTTCCATATTTTGTATATTTAACACACAGCATGAAGCAGTTCACTGTCACTTCCTGTGTCCACTAAGTGGCGCTAGAGAATAGTCACTATGAACTTCCGGTTCCCTTGTCTCAATGTCTGAGTTTTTTAAAGTGTTAAATGTCTGAAATAAGGTATGTGGTTAACGTTGGCCTGAGATATTGACACGTCTTGTTCTATTACATCAAAAAATGCATCGTTAAATGTCCCACAATTAAAAGCGGCGTTTGCGACTACAGAAGGTGTCAGAAATTAAACGTTATCACACCGAATACGAAGACTAATCCGTCTTTACAGGCTGACTTTGGTTACAAACTATTCTAACACTAACTTTACAACGTGATCAGTTTATAGAAAACGTGTCTAATAATTGTGTAACTGCGGTAGGGATGTTTAAGTCACGCAAGCCTTTTACTTCTGGAGATTTAATTTACACTTCGAAAATCACAAAAGTGTTGTTCATCTGTTCATCAAGACTATCTTGCTGAACAAAAACACAGTATCATAAACTTGTGTTTGTCACAGAGAACTGTTGGCGATTCTTTATGTTCAGCTATATTAATAACTAATACAATCTCATTAATGTAAAAAATAACGACTAGAGTGAGTGACAGTGAGCGATCGAAGCACACACACACACACATCCTGCTCTTGTGCAATCACTAAAGATTCGGGGTAATATTTTACTCCACCTGACAAAGAAGTATGTGTGAGTTCTCTGGAAGTCAGAACAGGAATAGTTTCAGCCATCTGACATCATTCAAATCATCTGCAGGTCTGCCTTCAGGCAGAAACTCCTTCTGTGTGTGTGTGTGTGTGTTAATAATGCTGAATTTGTGTTCAGATTGTGTCAAAGCATGAGTCAAATGTTGTGTTTTGGATGCATACGAACATTAAAGCCAAAGGATTTGAATGTTAAAATCTTTAAGTCACACTGGTCATTATTTACTGTTAGTCATTGTTTCTTCTGTTTTTCACGATCTATGCATTTTAGGTGTTCGTAATTATGATATAAAAAGTCAAAATTATGAGAAACTAAAGAAAAAATTTATCTTATGATTATAATTTGTCATCTCTGTTATAATTTTCACTCCTTTCTGATTGATCAGCAATTAAAGAGATGGAGAGACATCATGTATTTTAAGGTAAAACAGCGTCGACTATATGATAATTACCATCTGTGAGTAAACAGCTAATGTTAGCATTCAACTGCTTCCTAGTTATTGTGACCGCTTGATACACAAAATACACGAAACGACAGAAATAGGCAGGCTAGCAGGCCATATTTCAACGTAATACAACAGATTTGATCAACCGCTAGCAAACATTAATATTCAACCGCTAACATTTACGTTTGATTACATATGTTTACGTTCAGGCGTTACGTTACCAAGTATTTTGCCTTTTTTAGATTGTTCCACCAATAGAAATACTGCCTGTCGTTTGGTTAACAGTAGGTTTGAATAGCTTGAAGTGTAAAACAAGTGTGATTGTTTTCTGATAGATGTTTCTATCGTCTAGGTTTAAACAGATGCTCTCGAGTGTGATAAAAACACAAAGTGAGGAAGGGAGGTTTCTGTGGGTCCTTCCTCTCTCTGGGCTTGATAAATGAGACACAGTGCTGAAAAAGCTCCTTCTCGACTTCATTTCAAGACAAGACACTGAAGTGATTCACATGCGCAAGTCTCGTCTCGCCCCGAGTTTGTCCCAGAGCATTTTTGCTGTGTGCCTGTTTGTCTCAGAGTGTTTGCAAACATCTTCGGAGAGAGGCGACAAAAGCATTTAGTAAATCATTGACAGGTCGAGGCATGAAAATGTAATTACTGAGAGTTCCACAGTTTTGTTTGTCCACATCAGTCACAGAATGACAGACGGTTTTTCGGGTGATGGGCCTGTTTGTTGCGGCAATCTCATCTCTGCATGCAACTCTAAAAAGAGGCATGGTTTGGTTTCCCGCTGGAGGGGGAAACAGTTATGAAATGGTATCTTCAGAGTCATCGTTTGGAAATACTTTGCTGAGAGGGTGGCTGTTTGGGCCCCGTGAAATGCCTCTATTGTCTTGCCCACAGATCCTTTTGAGTTTCTCAACTCTTGTCACTCGGAGCGATGGGAGTGTGGGAGAAAAACCAGCCAAACAAATCCTTGTTCCATCAGTCAGCGCAATCAGAGCAGAGTTAAGAGGAAAATAAAAAGAGTTTGAAGATAGATGAGGAGAAACAAAAGCAGACATGTTAGAATATTAACAAACAGTGACTTCACTGGATCTCATGAGGCTTTTTTAAGGATGATCAACATCTACACAAAGTGTTTTGAAGTCATTCTGAGTGCATTTTGAAGTAGTTTAATTAAGGGAGATCAAATGTGTCTTGTGAAGAACATTTAATTAATGGTAGTATAAGAACACGAGTATCTAGAAGATCATTTTAGTTAGTGAGGCAGTATTGTGCAAATCTATCAACATAAAGATGCTCAGTTGAGAGGATATGTGCTTAAAGTCCCCATGAAGTTGAAATCGCTTAATAAAGTGTTTTTATCGCATATGTCTTGCTCCATATCATAATAATAATAATAATAATAATAATAATAATAACTCCATATGCTTACAAGTCACCTATACAATAGTATCAGTTCCAATAATGGCCAAAGAGCTGTTTTTGAAAGTATTTTCAATGTAACTCCCTGGGAAATCCGTAAAAGTGTTGATGACTCATCCTGCACTCAGGTGCGTGTCTTCTTGGTATCTTTATTTTATGACTCTGCACAATGCATAAAAAGAATAACGTCGCCAGAGGAGTGTGTTACAAAAAACACAACTTTTTTCAGTTATTTGGGTGAAACTGGGTCATGTTTAATGCCTACAGCACCTCAACACAGATAGCTTTACTTGTTGCTAACAAACTACTGATAACCAGCAGCTTCTCATTGATAGTTATAGCTCAGAGGTGATTCATGGAGCTTCCTGTTGTAGACAGATACTAGTAGCTTTGTTGCTAAAGTAAGCGCTAACTGCTGCTAAATGTAGTTAGCTGCCATTAGCTCGGTGAGCGGTCCTTGCTGATTTAGCCGGGAGCCAATATTAGTTAGCACGCTAACATTTATATACCAATTAGCACTAAATAAGTACAGCTGGTACGGTGATACGTACCATATTGACATTTCTACAAAACGCCTCATATCATATTGACGTTACATGTTTAGAACCTGACTGTCAGGAGGTGGATGGGATGGCCAAGCCAGTGACCGCAGTTCGAGACTGCGTTTTAACATTTTGTGAAACCAGCAGATTTTTTTGGACAAGGAAGTCAGGACGTCTCGAGCCGTGTTTGTGGCGACAAAACCAGGTGTTTTCAACCCAGACTTGACCTTTTCCTAACTCTGACAAAGAGGTTTTTTTGTGCCTAAACCTATCATGACCTTTAAGGAGCCATTTGTGAGAAGTGCTGATTTTTGTGTCTCATTCCCAACTCATCAAATAACAACGCCTCAGGATTGTTGGACAGGTCGGCTGCTATCTAAAAGCATCGTTTTTGGGAGAATTGGGAATGGCATTAATGTGCGTGTACCACATTTAATGACAACAGTTAAGAAAGCATGGGAAAAGGTGGGACCAACGTTTGTTGTTTGCGATTGGACAGAACCAAAGTCCCTGGTGACAATTCAATGTAATTTTCTTTGTGCTTTAATCGTGTATTGTCCTTTAGTCCTGAGTCTCTCAAGCACGCCTTTAGGATTCAATGACATTTAATGGTCGTCAGGGGCAACTGTACTGACTAATCACAGACAAGAAGTCAGTTAAAGCCTTTTCCGTGAACATTGTTTTGAACGAAGTGTTGTGTTCTCTGTCATAGGAGCGTAATTTGACCCTCAGGACGACCATCTGAGGGAAAATAGAAGGAAATCCTTGAGTTAAAACCTTAACATGATACTTGGGAGGAAGGTTGTTTTCCAAAAAGATGTTGAGGTCATGCAAACCAAAGCAGGAATCAGGAACAGTAAAAAAAAAAAAAAAAGCTATGCGAGTCAGACTCAAACCAATCGAGTATTTGTAACACAGAGGAATGCGGAAAATCATACGAATCTGTTCGTGCAGACTCTTAACTGCTGCTAAAGATGCATCTTGGGACATTAGAAGGTCTTTTCTGCTGCTGGTCGTAAAAAGCCACTTTAAATCCACTTTGCTTCAATGTTTTTCTTGACGGGAAAGTTATCCAAACAATCTGCCACCTATTAGCTTCAACTTGTTTCGTCAAGTCAGAGCTTTATTCGATCAGCATTTTCAACCGTCTTGCCAAAATTGGCACGGACCGACGCCTCACATGTGGAGAGTACAGCTTCTAGGCATATTTTCTATCAATTAGACTTTTTTTTTTCGTGTGGTCTCATTTCTCTGCGGATTTAAAGTTGTAGCCACTGTGGAGAGGCGTCCTGAAGGAGATCTCTGAGAGGAAAATGGTGCAGTATGGCTTCTGGGTGGGGCAAAGCAAAAAGGCCGAACATTTCTTATGGTTATCACAGTGCAGACACACCTTTCGTCAGTCAGCGGACTGCTCGAGGAAGGTTGTCTGCTCTCCTTACAAAGTCTGGACGTATGCAGACACGACCATAAAAATAAACCAGGGGATTCCTTCCTCTTAAAGTTAAAATTAAGGGGAGGAGGAGGTGGAGGAGAAGAAGGGCAGGTCCCGAGCTGTGGTTTGAGGTTATCCTGAGTCATGAAGGAACGTCCTCCTCCTCTCCCCCTGGAAAAACTGACAGGGTTCAGCCACATGAAGACGGCTCAGCCCTGCCTGTCATTTAGCCAGAGACAGCTGCCGTGCAGAGGGGAAAAAACAGTTTTCATGAGTCACATGTAAAGAAGCCATACCATAGTGTTCCCTACTGTTTGTCTCAAAGGTGTTTTCTGTGTGTCTGTCGCCCACACCGGATAAAGCTGCGGCATGGTTTAAAATCAAATCACATTTTGCTTATTAGATTTCCTCTCTGAGTTTTTTTATGTGTGTGAGGCTGAAAACCTTATTTAGAGATAATTACAGAAGCCTGACTGAGATCTTATGATCTTGTGATGCAGTTAAGATGGTGTTTCTTTGTTTTTTTCTATGTATGTTTGTCTTTTTCAATGTTTCCCCCACCAGTGCTGTTACTCAGAGTCATGTGAAATGCCACTGGAACCACACCCAGAAGTCAGACAACCACCATCCCCTCTGTCGCCACAGAAATGCTCAAACACGCACACACACACACACAGTGAGAATGCAGGTACAGATATGTGCCTCGCGACTTTCCATATATTTTTCATATTTAAGTTTTAAACGCTTGCAGCTTCAAGTTGTGCCACACATGTGTTAAAAGTGTGGAAAACTAAAAATAATTCATAAAGTAATAAGCTCTCTGCCGACACCATGTGGTTGGAGGGCGAAACTGCTGTTTTAAAGATCCCCTCTGCATGTGTTCGGGTACAGTGTTGTGAATAAAAATACCCAGAAGTCATACGTGAGTAAAAACAAAGATGTTAAAATAATACTTTAGTAAACGTGAAAGTCATCCATACAACTAAAGTAAAAGTCTTAAAATATCTGATATTAACTATAATTTCATATTAAAGGTAATGTTCTGGCACTAAATGTATTAAAAATATAAGTAAAAGTAAATCCTGCATATGTTCTTATATGTATGTGTATGTATAAACCGCGTATTAAAGGCTGGCTGGTCACTCCTAACTCGTCAAAAACTGACTCTAGTTTTTGATGAGTTAGGAGCGGCACTCAAAAATAAACGTTTCTTACCAAGTGAAAGTATAACCATAGTAGTGGTAGTAGTAGTAAAGAAATTATGATAAAACATTACTTTAGCAATTCATGATGTTACAAATCTCCTAAAATCTGATTTTCAGTGAGCTCGGAGAAAATTTCAGCAAATGAATGTGAAAACAACCTTCAAGTGTTGAACTCTGCACATTCATCAGTCAACACGGTGAAGCTCACACTCAACTGCAGGAACCAGAGGAGAAACACGTGTTTGACAGCAGGGGGACAAAATGAAGGACAAAAAGAGTATGAAAAGAAAATAGAAGTTTATTGAGAATTCTGAATCCTGCTCACCCTTCCACAGTAGCAGAAAGACAACAAGAACACAGACAAACATTAGTTAAAATCTGGACACATAAATACCGCTTCTCTTGTCTCATGAAACCCCAAAACAACCTTGTTCCAGTCACACGAAAGCAAAGTGGAGAGTGAAGGGGAGGGCAGACGAGGATCTGCTCCACTGTTTCCAACGGAAAGAAGAAAAACAAAGAGCGGCTGGTGGTCTGACTGTCCCTAAACCTGAACATAAATAATGAGACTGTGCTGTGGAGAGACACCGGTAGGATCAGTGCAGTGGTGGAGTGAGCTGAAGGATTCAGATTGTCTACAGTCCTCTTTCTCTGAGTCTGCTCCTTGATCTTCACGGGCATAGTCTGACATTTTGGAAAGTACGGAGAGATAGATGAGAAGACTGACACCAGCAATCGGCTAGCTTAGCTTAGCAACAAGGCTGCTGGCCCGGCTCTGTCCAACCGTAATAAAATCTCTAAAGCTCACTGACTTCCTGCAGGCTGCTTCCACATTTCCGGACTTCGTGCTAAGCTAACCGGTTGCTCAACATCGTTTCATATCAATCTCTATTACTCTCCGCCAGAAAAGCTAATTTTTCAAAAAGTCAAGCTACTTCTTTGAAGGAACAGTCCACGGCAAAACCACAAATACATATTTTTCTCTCCCCTGTAGTGCTTTTTATCCCTCTTACTGTTTTGCTGTGAGTTGCGTTGAGTTCTAGAGATATCGAGTTTAAAGATGTCTGCCTTCTCTTGAATAAAACAGAAACTAGATGGCACTCAGCTGGTGGTGCTCAAAGTGCAAAAAAATAAAATACATTTGACGAACTCAACAGCAAAGTCTCATTTCCCGAAATCACGACCCGGTTACCCAAGATAATCCACAAGACCTCATCGTCAGCAGCTTCATAATAATTCTGAGGAAGGACGTCTACATCTGCGCTATGAGCACCACAAGCCAGGAGAAGGCAGACATCTCTTTAAAAACACCAAAACAATCTAGAAGGATTAAAAAAAAAAAAACTACAGTTAAGAGGAAAAATATATATTTTTGTTTTTGGGTGAACTGTCCCTTTAAGGGAGATGGAGCTACGAGGGAAGGGCGGTGGCACACATCTCGCAAAAAATGTAGCACAGGTTATATTTTCACCTATACAGACAGTTGTTTGACACGCGCACAGACAGCTGGAGGCTCATTACAATTGTCTGAACGATTTCGGGAGAAAGCTCATCATTAGTTTGATCTACGTTACCTCCTCTAACGGCTGAAAGAAAGAAAAAGTAACTGAAGTTGCGAGTGCCTCTGGAAAAAACAAAACAAAAACAAAAACCATCTGGGTGTTTCCTCTGAATCTTAAGGCAAATTCAACAGACAAACCTGTAAGCAAATGTAAGAAAGAAAACAAGTGACAAAGAAAAAAAAACAACCGTCCAAACTGTCTCTGCGGATGCCAGCCTGAGTGTACATGCACTGGGGGAGGAAGGGGAGGTCTTCCAATGACGGAGGGGGGTTACCGCCACCCTTTACCAAACTGGCCCAAATACAGAATACAAACAAAGCCAGGGGAAACGTTCCCTGTCGTGTCAGTTTGGTAAGGGCATGGACCACCTGTGTGTGGATGCATTTGTTTATAGTGTGTGTGAGTGTGTGTGTGTGTGTGTGTTTGTGTGGGTTTGTGATCATGGCTGTGCGTTTTTTTTATGTCTCGCTCACACTCAGAAATCTTTACACTTTTTCTTTACCCCTAATCTAAACCAAAATAATACAGTCTTCAGGGTGGGGAGGGGGCATCTGAAGAGCTTTGTTAAATGCAGGTGACCCCTCCCCCTTCTGATGATAATTCTTCCTGTCTTCTCTCTATACGAATATTCCTCCTCCTCCTCCTCTTCTTCTTCGTTGCCTTCCTTCCTCTTCCTTCGCTCTAGCGAATGGCCTTGACGGGGCTCTTGAAGCTGGAGGCCGCTTGCAGCTGCAGCTGGTAGGCCATGGGGTGGATCTTGAACCCGTACAGCCTGGAGGAAGAAGACGATGACAAACATGTGTGAGAGTTCACTTCGGTCACCGTTTATGTTGGTTCGCGCCATGATGACAAGTCCTGAGAGAATCAAAGGCTACACAAACAACACAACACAAACATGTGCACTCAAACAGGCGAGGCTGTTTACATTCGATCAGAGTTGTCTTTGCTTTCGGGGAGAGAGAAGTGATGTATGACTGCTGGTAATCACGACACCCTGAACGTCACGTCATGAGACACTTTCTGTCAACAAACGCCACTACTGAATGCAACAGGATGCAGGAAAAGAGTAAAGATCTGTCTTAAAGATTTTGTGTTCTAAAGCTTATCCTAAGCGTAAATAAATAAGTCAAAGATTGTAGTTGGAGTAAAGATAAAAGCCTGTAATCCCATTACCCGATCCCAACATTTTCCAGATTGATCTGTGAGGACTTATTCTTGGGCTTCTCATTTTTCCAGATCTGCTGCGTTTTCTCCACGTGTGAACGAGCTACTTACATCCCGTCGTTATTTCAGTCGTGGGGGACGTTAAAGTGTTTTAACTCTGCATGGCAATGCCATCTTCTGTTGCTGGTGTTCTCTGCCAGTTTCATCCAACTCCACCGCCCTGCTCTCGTCTACTTAAATGATCATCTGGTTTTTCTACTGTCTACAGCTGTCTGCCTGAATCACTGTGAATGCAGCATTAGACACAGTGTTCTGCAAGTATGATGTGCTCAGTTACATCAGAATACTATCAAAAATTAATGAAGCATCCACATTATAACACTTTATAATGTGATTGTGGTGTCCAACATTCTGACTGCAGTTAACACACTGTCATCATCCCCTTCTGCACCCTGACGACAGCGTCCAGTGTTTATCTACAGGAAGCTACATGTGAGCACGGCCTGTCGTTCTCACCTTGGGACAAACTGGTTGGCGGGCCTCTTTGGCCTGTACTCAGGGTGAACCATGAAGAGCATGTGGGGGAAGCCCGTGCCAAAATAGGCTCCATCTGTGTGGTGGTGCCTGGAGGACTTAGGTGTGTAGACATCCATACATTTAGGACAGTACAGCTTCACCATGGCCTCTCCAGGGATGTCTGACAGACCTGCGGAGGAGAAAAGATACCAGCATAGATATGAACAGAATAAAACCTACTGTGCCCATGATGCTGCCTCACTATGGATCATTGCAAATACAGTGTTAACACGTGCTGTGAACATGTTGTCCTCAAAGTTGATGTGTTGGAAGCAGGAAAAATGGGCAAGCATATGCGGATTTGAGCAAGTTTGACAAGGGCCAAATTGTGATGCCTAGATGACTGGGTACAGAGCAACTCCAAAACTGCAGCTCTTGTCGGGTGTTCCCGGTCTGCAGCGGTCAGTATCTATCAGAACTGGTCCAAGGAAGGGACAGTGGTGAACCGGCGACAGGGTCGTGGGCAACTCACTGATGCACGTGGGGAGCAAAGGCTGGCCCGTGTGGTCCAATCCAACAGACGAGTTACTGATGCTTAAATTGCTGAATAAGTTAATGCTGGTTCTGATAGAAAGGTTACAGAATACATGGTAGCAGCAAAAGGATGACTAACAATATAAGGCAGGTAATCACAATGTCATGTCATGTCTGGGTGTATATTTGAATGTAAACAAAATGGTTTCGAGAGTACCGAGAAGTTTATCAAAGGCGGGTCTGATGGGAAAAAAATTCAAAGACTATTTAAAACCGCATGGTAAAAATCATTTGTGACATCGATGGTCGAGACATGTTTTTGAATATCAGTTAAAGGACAACATTTAAATAACTGTGAACTTCTTTTACTCACCAATAGGAAGCATAGGCTGGTTCTCACAATAGACACGGGGGCAGTAGCCAAAATCTCCCTGTTGATACTTCTCCAACTGCGGGTTGTAAATCGGAACATAGAGAGTCAATAAAAATCACTCCAGGTGGCAAATACTTCTCATTTTACAACTCTGTGAAAGGAAGCTTAGAAAGCCTGCAAACCTCCCCTTTTACAGAATACACAGAGTCAGCAGACATCTCTAAACTGACATGGTGCATATAATTTTCCTCCCATCAAGAAAAAAGTAATGGAGAAACATTTTCCCCCGATGCAGGCAGAGGGTAGTGGATGTTCGCTGATGCAGCTGGCGCCTACCATCTGTGCGATGCCTCGGTTAGTGAGGATGTAGCGTGCGTGGATGAGGCCGTACAGCATCTCAGCTGCCTGCTCGATCAGGTCACTCTGGTTGGGATTGTCCTCCAGCTCCTCATCTGCACACAGAAGGAGACAGAGAGCAGCGTTGGTGCCCAACATTCTTCTGACAGTTTACAGAGATGCAAAACTGTGCTGGCAAAGATTTCGAAAAAAGGACAGGGAATACCGAAAATACAACAGAGGACTGATCTTCCGTTTATTTATTTTTAAGAAGAAGAGTGAGGACACATTGAAGTTTCCAAAACGTAAAACAACAGAAGACATGAGAGAGAATGAGAAGGAGCAGCTGAAATAACTCACATGGTTTCAAAGACGCTGTGAAAATGTACAAGGAGTTAAAGGAAGAAAGGCTGCACTGCTCTGTGTTACAGTACGTGTAAACACATGAAAAAGAGAGAAGAAACCTGCACCACAGCTGAGCAGGCTAGACGGCTCTAAAACAAACTGATGCCGAGATCAACTGTTCCCTTTTTTCTCTGTTTATTAGGTGTCATGTGCGACAGTGCTCCACATGACAGATTAAAAGAGCAGCACGTTACAGTCAGGATCACTGATCCATGTCTCTTTCAATCTTACTTTTTGATCTCTGCTACACATGTTAGCCGGTGAATGAAGATGCAGATAAAGATTTCTCTCACCGTACAGTTTTTAAAGCCATTTCAAGATCTTTCAGCCTTTTTTTGTCACCACTCCCTCCTCTTGACAGTTACCCACAGTTTTAACCAGTGCACCCAATGAAAACAAATGCACTTTGGACATTTCTGACATGTGAATACACAAAAATGTTGCACTACATTTAGCTTGCTGAAGTGTGGGAGGCATGCAAATGGTATACAGACCTGGTTCAAGGTCCAGGATCATGTCTAGGGCCTGGCGGTAGTGGGGGACCTGCTCATTGAGCCCAGTCAGGTTGAACTTGTCCTGGATGTAGTCCTCATCCACCTTGGGTTGGAGAAATTACATGAGAAACTTGATTATTCTGTAAGAACTTAAGAGTGACACATAACTCTAAAGGACAGCATAGAGTTAGATGCATCAACATACGTGTTTATCACTGTGATCATTCCTTTTGTAGATACTGGCTTCCAAATGTGATACCAACATAGAACATGGGGTTCAAAATCCACTATCACAAACTCAAGCAATCTCTTGAGGGCCGGTATGAAGAGGAGTATATTATTAGCTAAATTTGAAATGTGATTTATTTATGTAGTTGGAGCATAATCTGGTTAAGCCTAGATGGAGGATCATGTTACTGAAAGTATTCAAACTCACAAGATAGCAGCTAATCTTCTTAGCAACTGAATGGCTCAGCATAACGTCAAGCAAAGTGTAAAGTCATATTAAAAAAAAACATGATTTATTCAGACAGAAGTGCAATACAGTGGCTATAAACTCATCAATACGGCCACATGACTCCCTGCACAAACTCTGATATCACACTGTTTGTATTGACTATAAGAGATGGAAAAAATCTTAATCAGAGTAAATCATATGTTTGTTTATTTTTACTTTACACATTCATGAAGCCATTTTGTTCCCAGCTTACAGGTCACTAAGAAGATTTCCTTACCACCAGGTAAGTTGGTTCACGTGCAGGAGCTGACACATAACATACAGTGGTAGATCAGGGTTGGATCTGGCTCTGTGTGTCTGTCTAGTTAAAGCTACAGTCATGGAGACCACAACATGTCAATAAGAAGTGTAATGTGCTCTTCTCGACTTATTACTGTGGAGTTACACATGTTTTAAAATTCAGTCTTTAACTTATCTTTGATAGATCACTAGAATAACTCACCTCACAGAAAAATTCATTCCCCCTCAGTCCACAGAACCAGGAGATCCATGACACTTCTTCTGAACTGCTCATCTCTAAAGACCTACAAAAAAGAGGAAAATACTCTGTTATGATCCATACATTCATCAACTACATTGACACTTTATAACACAATACTAACCAATTTCTGGAATCAAATTCACACCTTTAAATATATCCCTTCTTGGTATTTTCTCAATGTTAGTTGTGCGAGTTTGTGAAGTTCACACACTGACATGACAAGATCAACTGTATCAGATAATAGTTATTGCCCAAAACCTGATAATGGCTAACTAGCTAACGTTAGCTAGCTAACTGGCGTTATCGTCTCACCACTGCTAGTTCCACAAATGTGCATAATACATTAGTTCAGATGTTGAATCCGTCAAAAATGTATCTTATTAGTGTTCCGCCCGGACTTAAGTATATGGTTCAGTTATCCGCGACGGCAAATGGTTAATGTAGCCGACGTTAGCTCGCTAAGCTAATTCTTTGCTAAGGCTAGCGGCTAGGGACCCAAAATGAAATTCAATATGGCGCATCGTTGCGACCAGGCCTCACAACAAAGATAAGCTCTTTCTCGGTTCCCCCCTGCCTCCGCGGTAACTTCCCGAAAACATTAAGTTGGGGTGTTCCGCTAACTTACCCGGCGTTCAACTTTTATACTCCTGAAAAATCCGGCAGATCAAAAATTTAGCAAGCTCACCGGTGTAAATAAGATGGACACCACCTCCCAGTTCACCCTGTAGGTTACGTTCTTCCTCTTCCTCCGGTGCAGGCGGACTACAGCGACCATGATGCTTTGCTGCCCTCTACTGTTTACTGTGAGCATTACACCGGATTTAGAAGTGCTACCATGTGCAGTAACATTCTTTTTAATAGAGCCTCTAATAACATAACCTATTATCATATTTAATGTATGTATCAAAGGTGCAGTATGTAGGGATTTCAGCCTACATTGACCATGATGCTTTGCTGCCCTCTACTGTTTACTGTGAGCATTACACAGGATTTAGAGGTTCTACCATGTGCCAAGTCCCATTCTTTTTAATAAGACATCTAATAACATAACCTATTATTATCATATTTAATGTATGTATTAAAGGTGCAGTATGTAGGGATTTCAGCCTACAGTAACCATGATGCTTTGCTGCCCCCTACTGTTTACTGTGAGCATTACACAGGATTTAGAGGTTCTACCATGTGCCAAGTCCCATTCTTTTTAATAAGACATCTAATAACATAACCTATTACTATCATATTTTAATGTATGTATTAAAGGTGCAGTATATAGGGATTTCAGCCTACAGTGACCATGATGCTTTGCTGCCTTCTACTGTTTACTGTGAGCATTACACAGTGATGTAGTCCTAAAACCTGGAAATCAGTTAGCTTTTTTGCACATGCAACTAAGTTAATTCGTTTTCTGTAATGGATTTTCAGTTAAATACCTGAAATAAGGTTGGTGGTTACCACATGCTTGAGATATTCATTTGGTTCAAGGATATAAAATACATCATTAAATGTCTCACAATTTAATTAATATGCGCTTACTTGTGCTAAAAACCTGGCTAAATGAGACTACGGAAGTTGTCGGGGACTTTCAATGTCATGGCACCGAATCCAGAGACTCATCTATTTGCATCTTTACAGTCGGACTTCAGTTGCCAACTCTTCTAACTCTAACTTTCCAACTTGTAGATTGCGTCTAAAGTAATTGTGTTGTGATACTCTGAGTGGTGGTTATGTTAAATTCATGCGACCGCAGTGAAGCCTTGACAAACGCTTGGCTACATGACAAATACAAGCCTATGACACGTTTTGTTCAGCAAGATAATCCCCACAGATCAACATTACTTGAGTGATTTTCAAGGTGTAAAATGCATCTCTGGTAAACAGCCTTTTTACTTCTAGAGATTTAATTTAGAAGTAAAAAGCATCTAAATTGTACTTCTGTCTGCCAATATAACAATGTAAATCTGACAAAGCACACTGTTAAATGTTCCATTAGTGGATGTATGACATAAATTACTGGCCAAAGGTGCAACTATCAATGTAATGTTCCTGTCTATATTTTTGTCTTATTCTTTTTATTGCTGCATGGTAATACTTTTCTACAATTATTGCTTTTGAGGATACCTCCTCACATGATCATCCTCACTGCATACAGCTTTTCTTACAGGACCTCTCACGGGTCAGATGTTCTGACAACATAACTTGTAAATGCGTTTTCTGCTCAGCAGCCAATTCAGATAAACAGTATCACCTGTTTAAACAGAATATTATTACTTATGGAAGAAAGTAAAAATAGACATATATATATGTTCATATGTATGTATGTTTGTATATTCTATGGAAGCCATTATGAAAATGTAGCCTTCATTATAGAAACAAAATATTCACAGGCCAAGTCATACTTACTAGATACAATATTACAAGATAAATGCAGACGTTTTTTAAATAGAATTTTTACCTAACTCATAATTTTGATCTCGTAATTTAAAATGTTAACAATAATATTTTCGTTTTTTTTAAATCTTAAACATTTATTCTAATCACTTTGACCATTTTCTCTTATCCATGACTTACCATGGGAATGTTTTTTTCATCAAGCTAAATTTAATCTTATTTTCATTTAACTGCTGGAAATGGGCTTCCATAATAAGAATTATACTGCGTTGACCAATTATCAACTTGGACAATTATCAGATCTCATATTCACCGTTTTCTGATTCTCTTTAATCCAACTGCACATCAATAAAATGTGCTACTTTGGCTCTGATGCAGCAAGTAAACTGCAAAGTTACTCTTCACAAAATAATGAAACAAATGTAGTGGAGTTTTAGTATAAAGTAGTGGAAAATAGAAATACTCACATACAAGTGCCTCAAAATAAAACTTGTAATGTACTTAGTAACATTCCATCAGTAGATAGTTCTGATGTGGTGTGCAGTATCCTTACATTGTAATAACTAATACAGAATTGTATTTACTTGAAGGTGAATGTTGGGGCAAAGTTTCGTGGTGAACAGTGTGTTCTCTCAGGTGTGCCTCGCCTACAGAGTTACACCATCACCAGGTAGTTACATCTCTGCTTTCCTGTCATGACATGTCAGATCACGTGCAGTGACAAAGGTTCCTTTATCTCGCTCCAGTTGTTGAAAATCTTCCACTTGGTCCAGCTGAGAAGAATGACAAGACGTGTGATGACATTTTCCATTAAATCAAAAGTAGTTTATTTAACTTTGCCTTCTCTGTATAACTTTATTATAATAAGACACTTCTCTGCTTGTACATTGCTCCCTTGAACTAAAAATGGCAACATTTGTTTGTGGGAATGTAAGTTGGGGTAGACAAAAACTTAGATACATACCAATATACATACATGTGTGTATATTACGGTTCCATTAATAAAACCATAAATGCTAAAAACAGTTTGAACCACTCCAGGTACCTTGGTAATGCTGGAAAACATAGTACAATCTTCGAGTAATTTTTTTTAATCTGGAATACACTACTTTTTGTTTTCTTTTTAACATGGGTACATAAAATAATGCGCACATCAACATTAAGAGTTAAGGAGGGATGAAGGACTCTTTGAGCCAGTGTTAAGTGTACAGCTATCAATGTATAAACCAGTAACAGGCAAGGCGAGCTGCACCCACGGGTGTGTTCATGCTTAGAAGTCAGTGAGAAAATAAAATAAGTCCAACTTCACTTGCCTGCAGAAGAATGTATGCTTAAATTACACAAAAAAAAAAAAAACTGGTGAAGTTCTCCACTGCATGTTCTTCATATACACACAGCTGAATGTATATATGCGGATGTATTTAAGAAAAACAGTAGAATTGTCTTAATAATGTTGGTTAAATCAAGTGTGGGCAAACAAGGCAGAAAGTGCTTGCCATTCATGTTAACCCTCTGGTCCCCACCCCTTCCCCAGTTATTACACAGACACCAGAAAACACACACATGCCACACACACGCACATACACACACACATACACAAATCATCAAAATGCCCTACTCAAAACATCCCAGAGACGATCTTCAGACTGTCAGTAAACAAACAAACCCCAACTTACAGCAGTGACAGAATTGATGCAGATGTAGAAATCGTTTTTAATTCACACTGGATGTCGTCTCAAGCCGTGTGCCATTTGTCTTTTATGTTATGATACAAAGTGTAAATCCTACATCAATCCAACATATCCTCAACGCTCCAGGTCGGCATTATTCGTTGCGAGTGAAATCTTGGAAACCGTGTGAACTGTAAGAAGGTGCGACACACTTTCAGCATTGTCCTGAATTCGATTAGCGCGGGCTACTGGTTGCCACCGTCTACTGAAAAACAGCCATCCCGTGAACACACACTCAAAAATACTTCCTCGGACAAGGAGCTCTTGGTAGTAGTCCTTCTTGGTGTGAGGAGGAGGAGGGGGGTGTAATAGTACAATACTCAGCTGAGCTCTGTACTCTGGGCCCAGACAGAGTACCTGTCCTGTTGCATCACATGTAACTTGCCCAAAAAGAAAACGAAAAACAGCAACCATGGATTTTTGTTTAACTACAAGGAGTGCTTACTAGAACGATTACCTTTTGAAGCATAAACTTTTTTTTCTTTATTCCATCATGACCTACATTTCTATCCCATAAAAATGGAAGTCACTGAGGAAATATTGGTTGTTGAAATAAAGCCATCAAGCTATTGATACAGTCTTCAGAGGGTAAACAAAACTTATGAATGACAGCGTAAAACTATTGGAATAACTTCTGTGATTCTGTGTGCAGAACTTCTGCAGATAAGGGGGATACTATGATAAAGGACCAACCAAAAGCTAATGAAATGCCAAAGCAGGTCAACAACTTGTGGGGGAAAAATGAAAAATAAAAATCACACCGTCTATCTGAACAAGCAGCAGAAACATTGATATTAAAGACAAATCAATGTGAGTGTAGGTGAGCAGTAGTACTTCAATGGGTCTTATCACAGTAACCAGACACGTACTTCGCAGGAGACCAAAAAGTCAGCGGAAGGAGGAAGTGGGTAATTTAGTAAAAAGGTATTTTAATGACCTGCTTTGTAGAGGAAAACACACATTTCCCAGAGGCTGAAACTTAACTGACACAAAGCCAAAAAAAGACAAAGAAACAAAACATCTTATGTTACATTGTTCTCGTTAAAAGATGAAGCTGCACTCGTTCCCTTTGTGAGGGAAGTAATGCAGAACTGCACTACTGAATACCACCCAAGGCCAAAGTGTGGTAGAAATATACACAGGTACATAAATATAAAAATTAGCCCGATCTGAACATTTTCGCCAAATTTAATCCCACGTTTTCATTTTTGCACTCACACGTCTGCATGTGTTCCATGTGTTTGTAAAGATGTCATATTTGTGCTTGTATATGTGAGTGTGTGGAGCTCTATGTGAATGTCTTCTGTCAAAACCACGTGCACCTCCATCGCAGAATCACATGCTTGTCAAATCCAACTGGGGTGAGATACTCCAGGGGAGGTAAAAAGGAGGGGGGAGGGGCACAACTGAATGGAGAGCAAGATGGAACAGACGGAGAAATTTACAATAACGGACGGTAGATAGATTGATGCAAAGGGAAAGAGGTGACCGTGGTGGTGGTGTTGGTGGTGGGTGGGGGGCTTAAGTGAATGTGATTACCATTTCCATTTACTGTACAATACACTAATATGTTTAGGGCTGCCAACAGAAAAGCCATGAAATCAAAACGGGATTAAGATGTGGGAGGGTGGTTTGAATGAGGGTGGGGTTCATCTGAAATGTTTGGAAATCACTTCCTATTTTTCGGGGAGGGCCAGTTGCCACGCTTCTCCCCCCGGTTGCCGCCTCCGCTACCGGGCCCACCTCCACCTCCACCAGGAGGGCCTCGTGGGCCTCTTCCTCCCCCTCCACCTCCGGCTCCTCCAGCGTTCACCCTGCGGTTCTGTCGCTCCATGCCAGGACGCTGGCTCGAGAAGCTTCTTTTATTAGCTGAGGGCTCTTTTCCTGTCATCTCACGCTCGACCACACCTCCACCTCCGCCACCCCCGCCTCCCCTTCCCAGGTGGTGGGGATGGTGAGAAGAATATGACTTCCCTCCTCCTCCTCCCTCCCTGTCTCTGAACTCTGTGAAGTCGCTGCTCTCAGAGGCGGTCTCCCACTCCTCATTGGCCTGGTCTGAGTTCTGGTTGGTGAAGTCAGGGGACTTTGCTCCATGGCTGTGGTGGTGCTGGGGGTGTGTCTGCCCAGCATTGCCCTGGTTGTAGTGGTGATGGTGGTGGCTGTTTGCATTGCCAAGATGCCCACCACCACTGTTATTGTTGGTTGTCACTGTGGTGTTGTGGTTAGCATTTTGGACATTGCCAGTCACAGGAGCAGAGATGGGGGCTCCATTACTGTCCTGAACTGAATTCAGGGACGGAGAGGAGGGCCTTCCTCCTCCGATGACCCCCACTCCTCCGTTGATACGTGCAGCATTCTCTCGCTCCTTCAGCCTCCGGAAGCGGGGGGGCTTATCCTGCTGATGCTGGGAACGCCCATGACGGCGACGTCTAGGTGGTCGCTCAAAACCACTAGGAGGGAACCCACGGTTAGAAGGAAGAGGGACCGCATTTGGCCCTCCAGAGTTTGATGTAGGGTTGGTTGAAGCTTGCTGGGTCACAACTCCTCCATTTTCAGTGGAACCATGTGTGGCAGGAGCTGCAGCGGGCAAAGACGGCTGAGGGGGATTTGACCCCTGACTTTGGGCTTGACTTGCATCAGTCATCTTGTCTTTCTTCTCTCCTCCATTTCCGCCCCTGCCCAAGTCTTTTGGCCCAGAGGTTTGTGGCGGGCCTTGTTGTTTTCGGCCTGAGGCGGATGACTTGGAGGAACCACTGTGGGAGGCAGAGCTGGGTCCAACTCGATGTCCTCCAGGTGGTCCTCCAACATTGCCACTGCCTCTGTAGATGTTTCCTCCTCCACTTCCACCACCTCTGCCCCTCCTAGAGGGCACACCCCTCGGGGTGAAGACCCTGGCCTGGGATCCTCTGGGTGGTGCAGACGATATGGAACCAGAGCCAGTGGTGTTGGCGTGATCAGAGCCATTCTTGGTGTTGGGTTTCTGGTTGTCATCCTTGTCGGAATGACCAAGGTCACTTGCACCACTCTCACTGCCAGTCTCTGAACCCCTCTCCCTCCTCCTCTTGGGGATCTCCTCATATTCTGAACCTTCACTGCGGGTTTCACTACGGTTCCTGGCCCTGGCTGGGTTATGTTGGGAGCGATCCTGACCATGCCTGCCACTGCCTCCTTCACCTCTAGATTCATGGTGGTGGCCACCGGCAACAGATGAGCGGTAGTCTCTGCCACTCCTGCCACCCATTCTGCCCCGACTGCCACCAGTGGGCCCAGCAGTGGCTGTGGCCGTGTAGGTACCACGGAAACCACGGCCACGCCCAAAGAACTCTCCCCCTCGTCCACGACTGGCTCTGCCGCCTTTGGCAGGGACTCCATGGTGACGGGAGGCGCTGCCCCCTCTCTCAAAGGAGCGGTCCCTGTCCCGCCTTGAAGAGGACCCTTGAAATCCTGAAGAAGTGGTGTCTACGTCTTTGGGCCCTCTCCCTGACCCTCCTCCACCTCCTCCTGAGGATCGTTCTTTTCCTCCATTTCTTGGTTTGGCTGACTGTGCTGACTCATCTTTATTTGGAGCTGATGTGTTCTGGGAGGTGGAGGATGCTTCCTGCTTCATGGAGGTGGGTTGGCCACCCTCTTGCTCTTTATCTTTCCCAAAGCCAGCACTTGTTTTTTCTCCATCAGCTTCCCCTCCATCTCTCTTCATCTCCTTCAGCACTGGCTTCTTAATGGGGCCAGCTCTCTTGTTGGCATTGCTGCCTCCTGTCTGGTTGGAGGGTTTGTGGTCCGATGCAGTGTTGGAGGAGTCCTCCCCTCCACGGGAGTTGTTCCCACCTCCTGCATTGTTCCTCCGACCATGTGAGGACCCTCCACCTGTGTTGCTGCTGCCAGGCCGTGGGCCCCACTGGGTCTCTGTCTTGTGCTCCCGTCCCCCTCTTTGGTTTGATTTTGGATGGGGATGCTGCTGCTGAGGCTGAGCGTGACTGCCATGTTGAGAGGGAGGAGGGCTTGCTGTCACAGAAGAATGTGGAGCATATGCTGGCCCTGTTTTCTCCTGTTTCACATGGCTGCTACCGCCGGCGCTGCCACTGTTGCCTCTTTCAACAAGACTGTGCCCGATACCACCTTCACTCTCTCTCTGGGATGGGTGGTGATGCTGGGCAACTTTGACATTGCCGTCCTCCCTTGCAGAGGAGGAGGAGGAGGAAGAGCAGGAAGAAGAGAGAGAAGGCTGGTGGATTGCAGAAGAGTCTGTCTTCTTAGCAGAGGCTTCAACAACCCTGTCACGGCTGTTCTCTGGCTTATGGGGGTGGAGAGGGAAATGAGCCTGCTGAGGATGGTGGCCGTGATGGTGGTGGAGATGAGAGTTGCTCTCAACTGGGAGTTCGGCTCGACCATTGCGATCATAGTGAGGGTGTGGGGCTCCCCATATCTGGCCCTGCTGAGATCCTCTGGGATGCCCTTCATCCTGGTGGGCAAAGCCATGTGGCTGGTTTCCCCTCTCGCCTGCCCTCTGCTGCTGTTGGTGGGGAAGCATCCTGCCACCCTGGTCAGGAAAATTACTGTAGTTGCCCCGACCGCTCATGTAGTGATGAGGGTGGTGGCTGCCTCCCTGGGCCCCAACTTGAGTGCCAACTGGAGGTGGAGTCTGATTGGAAGTCCCAGAGTTGGAGCTTGGTTGCTGAATGGGTCCCAATCCACCCTCTCGCATGCGGTGTGGAGGAGTGTCACTCCTAAAGAAGAAAAATACAAAAATAAAATAAGTTTAAGTACAAAAAACCTAATTTGCCAACTGAGTGTTCGTAGCATACGTACATACACTTTCAAACCTAATCTCAGACCAACTTGTGTATCTATACCTGGGTCCTTTGGCGCCATCATCATCCTCCAAAGCCTGTTTCTGCCTGAGGGGGGATGCCAACCCACGGCCCTCGCCTCCACCCGGGAAGACCTCCGGCCCCCAGGCCAGCTTAGGATCCATAGGGGGGGTCCCACGGTGAGGATGCCCTGGATGCTGTTGCTGCCTGTCAAAGGGGTCCGAACCAGATCCTCCAGAATCTGATCGCTCACGCCCAATAAGCCCTGTGAAAGAAGAATTTTTACACGAAGTTCTGTAATATAGCAGTACTGTATCATATGATTTATGAAATGATTGATCTCACAGACAATGTCACATCCACTGACCTGATGGATGCATGCCAGTTGAATAGTAGTCCATTGGAGGCGGGCGGCCCTGCATCATGCGAGGGTCCATGTAGGGCATCATCATCCAGCGAGGGTCAAAATTCATTGGCAAGGGCGGGGGTCGAACCATATTGCTGGGCTGGTACAGAGGTCCACCTTGCTTGGGTCCAGGCCCTGATTGGGGTGCTGAACCTGGTGAAGGACCCTGGGGAGCCTGGGGCTGGGGCGACAGCTGGCTTTGAGATGCCTGGCTGTGCTGCTGTTGTTGTTGCTGCTGCTGCTGCCACTGCTGCTGCTGCTTCAAGAGCTGCTCCTAAAGAGAAATCAATGTGAAATGGAAAACGCAAGACAGGATTTTAATATAGCAGTAATATGAGACATAACTGTAAAGGAATGCTAGCACTTGTAGCAATACGTAGCTCTCTTTGAAATATTTTCTTCTCTAACAACAATCCAAGAAATGGAATGAAATAAATAAATAAAATAAAATAAAATCCTAACCTGCTGCTGCCTCTGAAATCGAGGTGGAAGAGACTTCTGGTACTTTGAGTAACCCTGGCCTGGAGGACCTCCAGCTTGACGACCTGCTACCCCTCCAATATTTTCAATCTTCACAGGGTCAACTCCTCTTTCACCTCCACTTCCAGCACGAATGTGAGGAGTGCCCATGGTCTCTTCCTTGATTTCTCCTGGTAAAGGTACTTCCAGTGTAGGCTGCTGTGGCTGTGACACAGCTGGCTGGGGACTTGGCTGGGCATCTAAACCACGGAAATAGGATTAAATCACGGGTCATCAAGAGGTGGAAGAATTATTTTGAACAGCCATATTCAACAGTCTCATCATGATCATGCAACGTGAGAAACTCACCTGCACTGGATTCATAGCTGCTGTTGCTGCTGGCTCGCTGTCGGTCACTCACTCCAGGACTTGTCCCTGGCTGCACAGTCAGTATTGGAGGCTCTTCAGGGTCCACACAGGGGGACGGGGGCTGGCTGATGTTGGGGGAGGAGGCTGCAATAGATGGACTAGGGCTGCCTGCAGTGGCAGCTGTAGAGTTTCCATCAAGGCTGGGAGTTTTACTACCGCTACCTCCACCTCCTATGTTGCTGCCCTGCTGCTGTTGTTGCTTCTCATCCAGCCTCTTTAGCTTCTCTGCGCAGGCTGCGCGTCTCTCCTCCTCCATCCTACGTTCCTCCTCCTCACGACGGCGACGGGCTCGCTCAACAGCGGCGGAGATCTCAGTGGAGGACTGCTTCCTGCGCTGACGCCAAGTCTCATCCTCATCATCCCCCTGGGCGCCATGGACCAGCAGGCCTGGCTGGGGAGGAGGAGTAGGACCTCCTGCTGCTGGCTGATGCTGGGTGGGACCAGGTTTCCCAGGGCCTACAGGGGAGCTCTGGTTGTGGGGCCGATCCTTTAAAGTTAGAAAATAAATGATGCTGTGTTATGCACTTTTCAACTCTCTAGGTGAAATCCCTGCAATTTTATTGAGAAAAATGTTTTTCAAATGATACGAATGAAAGTAATTAAACTCAAGAGGTTAAAAGTAAACTTAAAACTGAAGATGACTCATCGATTTGACCTGTGGGCGGTGGATGAGATAATGATAGAAATGATTTGTCTATGAGGCCCCGTCTGGAAGTCTACCTGTCGGTAAAAGGAGTAAGGCCCTTGTCCGAGGAGCGGCCCAGGTGGGGGAGAGGGCTGCTCCCGGGGACCACCCAATCCAGGCCTGCGCCCCTGTATACAGGCAGACACAGTTAGCCATGCTACACCACAATAATCTACACTGACAGAAACACATACACACGCCAACACACCTCTGCCCACAAATAAGTCGGTGCTCAGCAGTATGCACTATATATCCTGGGATGTAAATGTAGACCCTTTTCACAGCTCGAGTACGGCCTGTCAGTGCAACACCCTATTGCTGCCGTTCAGCATCTCTACCTGGTAGTTGGATGGTGCTCCCTGCCCCCCCCAGCTACTGCCTCCCTCCTCGGCCCATCCTGGCTTGCTGGAGGGGGGCTGGGGGCCATTGTCAGCATTAGATGGAGGTGTGTGGCGGTTGTCTCCGCCGCTGTCCGAGGCTCGAGTGCGAGAGGTTGCAGTGGGAGCATCCTGGGACCTCTGCTGCTCACTGAGGATGAGGAAAATAGCATTTTCATTTTCATTCCCCATTTTGATCCCATAAACTATACAGTCATAATGTGTTGTTTTCAGACATTGAATGTACACATACCGTGAGTCACTGTTGCTCTCGGTTCTCTCCTCTTCCCCCTCTTCTTCTCCTTCATCATCACTGAACTTCAACTTGGCGGAGTAATCAATCTCCTCATGAGCCCCTGTTAAAGCAAAAACCAAGAACACATCAAAACTATGTTTGTACCCAACACTATTATTTATACTATGTTATACATTATTCATCATCCTTCACTTTGATAAACCTGATCCTCCATCCCCACCCTCCTCTACCTTCTATGAGCTGACTGTTGTGACTGAAAGACCTCTGCTTGAATCAGCAGGAAATGTTATATGCAGAAACATCTGCAACGTTAGAAAGCATCAGTTTCTCCCACTACCACGATGTCATCAGATCCTTAATCATTTAGCATCATATGCACTAAATCAACATGCAATAAAGATTACATAATAAACATGTCTGCAGACTCAAATATACAACACAAAAATGAAACTCTCTGCAGTGTTGGTTTACCATAGCTTTACTCTAAATTAACTTAAAATGTCTCACTCCCGTCTACATTAATTTATGTGAATGAAGATTTAAATGTGATACAATGTGATTTTCTCAATTCTCAGAAAGATTTCTTGGATGTAGATGAAGTATTTAAAAAAGACAAAAAGAGTGGAGATTTTGCTGCATTCTATATTATTCTACATGACTGGATTTGTTTTCATGTGCTATGATTATGAATAATTCTTCTTTTCTTTGTTATTTTGCAATGTGAAATGGAACACTCATTATCTAATCAGTAGCCACTGTATCTAAACATATGGATCACTACAAGTTTACCACTGACAACCCTCTTTACATCTTCGCAGTATTTTTTGCATTTACCTGCCCAGCCCTCATCATCAGCATGGTCCAACTCATCCAGCTCCTTCAGGTCATCCTGCTTTAGGATAGAGGGTCGCTTCACCACCTCTCCACCTGTGTCACGTGGGCCGCCCTGAGGCCTGTTGTCAGGACCACCCTGCCCACGAGAGAACCTGAAAGACGGGAGGAGTTTCTTTATAAGCAAAATGTTTAATATTGGAAAATTGTGATTCAATTTCAAATTTAGTTACATTGTGAGCATCAAGAGTTTACCAACTACTGAAAAGGAGACCAGGTCTATGAAGTAACAAGCTCTAGAACTCATTTTGACAAGGAACATACCTTGGAGGGGGTCCTTCCCCAGGTGCTGGGTACCTGTAGGGCCCCTGGGGGCCATATGGGGCTGGGAATGGCAGGTAGGGAGGATACATCTTTAAGAAAAAAGCAAAAAGAACTGTTCAGTTTAAATGCTCAGTTTCATATAAAGACTTCTTTATAGTAAGTAGAGCTGTCTTAAGAGAGGATGCATTTGTCTATAGCCTTTAATTTGTACAGGAGGGTTGTTGAAAAACAATTGCATGAAATGAAAGTGCAGCGGGACCTGAACAGAGAAGAAACCGTAAAAAGCCAAGAGGAGAACTCACGAAGGGAGGCATGATCCCTCGGTACTGAGGAAACCCAGGCCCTACGGGGGGCTGGGGCAGGGGCAAGGCGGGGCTGCCTGCGGGAGGGTTCCTAGGTGGCCCGTGGGACTGAGAATTCAGAGGGGGGACCCCAGCTGCCCCATCCATAACCAGAGCCCCGCCAGTGCCACCCTCCACTGCCCCCTCCCCAGACAGGGTGGGCGCCAGGGCTCGGCCCCCACCGTCCCGCCAACTTGTAACGTCTGAGGAGAGCACGAGAGAGGACAGAGCAGTCAGTACGGTTTATAAGCTTTAATGGAATAAGATCAGAGATACAAGCCATTACTCTAGAAAGAATACATTTTAACAAAGACCTCTGTCCTGACTAAACGTTAAGTACACAAACCAAAAGCATAAAGAAAACTGTAGCAGATACATTTTATTCAAACTAAAAACTTAACCAACTACTTATTTGGCTGCTTTGTGTTATCAACTGAACCATGAGCCAAGATCTAAAATCTGTAACATAATAACACCGTGGGTACAAAAAGCCCCCCTCCTAAAACATTCCTGTGAGAGAAGTTTTCTCACCACAACTGACTTATTTAAGTGACTGAAGATCAATTATTTGAAATTAAGTGGGCATCACTCACTCTGGGGGCGGAGGCTTGGTCCGGGCCCATACCACTGATCTGCAGTGCCCTGTTCTTTGCCAGCTTTGTCCTGGTCGCCAGCCGCCTGCAGGGTGGGAAATTCCTCGCGAGAGAATGGCGACGGTTGGTTTGATCCCTTTCCACCTGCGGAATGGGAGGGCAAGGGGAAAGTGTTACCACATCTGTAATGAAAAGCTCATTCCAGAGAACAGCAGAAGAGATACATTCAAACAAGGACTTACCATCCCCTTGTGTTCCATGTGTAACACTGGCCTGTGCCCAGGACCTTGCCCCTACGGCCTGGGTTGAAGCTGGGGCCAGAGCCTGCTGGAGACATAAACCACATAATTCAGTGTCTCTCAAAATGTTTACATTCTGCACATCCTTTAAAAAAAATATCAACCTCACCACGCACCACCATTATAACTGACGCTTAAATATATAATTCTGTGACAGCCAGTACCTCTGAAGCTGGCGGGGTTCTCGGGCGGGTCGGGGCAGGTGTCGGTGAAGCCACAGGCTGCTGCGATTCCGGCTGCGGTGCTGACAATGCATCGGTACTGAGATAAAGAAAGAAAGTCACGACAGGGAAGATATTAGGCAAGATCAGACAGTTTCAGCACAAGGAAAACTACAAAATAATTTTTTGCTACCCGATTGTAGTGACTTAAACAAGTAAAAGTTTGAACCAGTACAATCCATTGGCTGTTAAATGGAGGATATTTACCTCTTTGGGTCTGCTTGTTCCTGCTTGCTTGCCCATCCTGTGCCGTCTTTGGGAACGAGCGAGACGTTGGGATCGTTGCCTTTGTTTTCCGCCTTCAGACTGGGCAGGTTGGCAGGGGGTGGCATACGCCGTGCGGAGGCAACTTTACCAAGAGACTGTAGGCCATGGCGGGGGGGAACTGATATGGGGAAGAGAAAAGAGGTCATTAGCACAGATGGATCACTTGAACCTGACACCAATTAAATCTACTGGGTGCAAGGGGGAGCCTGATGACAGGGATTCACTTGCTGGAAACACAATTAGGATGCTGAACAAATGCCACAGTTAGAAGTTTGGTAGTTTCAGTCTGATGATTCTGATGAATATGAAATGGAGAAAAAGCTTCTTGACGTTATTAAAAACCCTTCAGTGAACCCACTTCAACTACAGTTTATGGAAGAGTATTATAGATGCTCACAGAGGCATGGAAGAGCTTTCTGATTGTGAAAAGTGAAGCTATGCTGAATATCAATCCCTCATTTGTTTCCTCAAGGCTCAGAGAAACCACAGCAGTGCATGGCTTTGCTGTGTAGGAGAGGGAAGTCTGTAGTTTGGAAACGGGGACAGCTGCTTAGATCTAGTGGGGTGCTTCTGAATAAAACATAGACTGGGGACTCAGCACAGAAGTCAAACAGTGTCCACAAGTAAGCCTCTGTCTCGGGTCAGCCTCGGTGGCTCCGAGGCTCAGCTGACACGCAGAGGCTCGAAAGCTATTCAACCTCCAGGCGATGTATGGTTTCTCTCCATATGGCTACAGTTGTGGTGCAACCTTAAGGAAAATATTATATTTCTTTCAGAGACATGTGAAAGGCTGATAAATTAGGACAGTAAATATCCCTGATAGCTGAATAATATTAACAGCATCAGCAAAACCAGGTTGTCGCACAGTTGAGAGATGCAGCATATCATCCACTTCCCGTATTGGAAATCGGCACCACAGCAATTAGGGAGGCAGTGGGCTAATGCATCATAGTTGCAGTACTCTGTGTCAAGAGACAACAAAGCACAGCCAGGCACTTTTAATCAAAACACCAATGGGCAAATCCAACTGTGACATAGCAAATCTGTTTATTTAGGCTGGACCTGATCAGTTACAAAACAACTCTAACACCTTTAGCTGAAACACAAAAACAACTGGCAGAATTTAAGGGCAAATGCCCGGGGTAGAAAGACAAGACAGAGGGTATGTTGTGACAGTGACAGCGTTGCGATACTCACCAACAGGCTTTTGTGTTTCAAGGCTCTTTCCTTTGTATGTATCAAACAGGTTGAGAGACGCATACTTGGTTTTGCCTTCCTTCCCCTTTGCAGTTTGCCCAGAGCGCTCTGACATTGCGCTGTCCGCTCATTGAGTATGGTGAGCCCTGAGACTGTGGGAGAGCAAGGGAGGAAAAGAGAGAGAGAGTTAGAGAGAGAGAGATTTGACACCAGGTTTGCTCAGAAAGTGAGAGTAAAAGTGTTGCTGGCATTGAAGCGCTCATTCAAAAATAGCAAAACAGAAACCATTGCACGCATCAAAACATCCTGGACATATGTGCTGTGTCCTGACAAATTCAAATAAGAGATTTGAATCTGTATGGTATAATTAAGCACTCAAAGAGTAACTGTAGTTATGTTTCCCATAGAAAGAACAGTAGCACAACATAGGCAGCTGTGTGTGTGTAGTATATTTGCACTCCTTTTCTTTTTTTCCAAAAATAAATGAAAAGAAGGGGGGGGGGGGGAGATAAAAATGTAACACTGGACTCGATCCGTCACCTAAAGAGCCGTCAACGGCTACTGGGTAATATCTGTGAGATGGAAGCCGTTTGGGACCTCATCTGTAAAAAGACCTGCTTTGCAGATTTTTCTGCTACTACTCAAGTGTGAAAGCCTCTCCTTTGACAGGCACAACAACCCTGCACAGTAGGAATAAATTATGATGCAGATAACAACAATTTTTAAAGCTCGTCCTACAAAAATGTTGTCCCCTGTCGCATAGAAGAAGTATTTTCGGAATCAGCCGGTCCACACATATCAAAATATTTGTTGCAGTCGTGTAGCATGCCACTGGGTTTGAACTGTTAGGTTAATAGGCCAATGTTTACAAAATATCAGCAGTCTATGGTTAAATAAAGAATTGTCTGTGTTGCAGGTATTTTGGAAGTCAGCTGTGTTGTTGTCCCTTTGAGCAGAAGTGGGCTATATACAGTATGGTGATGTCACATGTTCATATTTTCACCACAGAGATGAAAGTGTCTGCTCCACAATGATGACAGAGCTTATTAAACTGAAACAAATAAATACATCAAATAGAATATATCTCTTAAGTGCAGTCAACAACTACCTAAAAGTATTTTTTGTATTTGGGAACGACCTGTTTGTACTCCCCCACACAGCCGGTATGTATTTGTCCCACCCATGTTGTCTGCACTGTTTACCTACTGCTGTACTGTCCTGGCAGCATAATTCTTACTGACACATGAGACAAACTTGGTGTGCGTGTGAGGGTTGTTGTGCACCTACATTTGTGCAGCATTCCTCTGAATACATTCTTGTTTTGCACCTGCTTTTTAGGAGCCACACAGGTGACTTAGTCCCGGAAGGACTGGAAAAAGGTATCTTATCTTGACACATATTTTAGCATACATACAGTTTAATGAAAGCAAACTTAGTTCAGTGCATGACTAAACATCTCATGATTTTTAACACCATACAAAAGAAAGAAAAGCTAAGCTAAACAGCGGTTTCTATGGCAACACATTATAAATGATATTCTCTCTGCCTTGCCTTGAGACAGGGTTGGCTCCATGGCAACTGCTGGGCCTTTAGCTTGAACTCATTTTACTGCACATCAATAAAACACACTGTGCCGACATCTGTCCAATTCAGAATGATTTGGCTGTATCCAGCAGGTTAAACTGCTGCCTCCACACACACACACACACACCGCACAACTCCCATCAGGAACAATTACAGGGAGCAGATGATTCTCCTTCATTATTATAGTACAGATAGCATTCATCATTCCTTTCATTTGCTATGAATGAAGTGGTGAATGATGTGAGCCAATCCAAAGCAGTCCATGACCAGAAGAACAATTCCACTGCTAAACAAAGTCTTCAAGCCACAGCTCCAATATACCAGTTGGTTGATATTATCAGTAATTATGATGTCCGATATGCACCGATTAGGGTTCCAGCTATATCACAGTTTCAAGGTATACTGTTGAATGAAACTTGATAGTTATCATAATGTATACATTTGCTTTTCTAAGGTATTTAATTGTGCAGCTTTAGCATTATCAAATATATATAATTTACGTTTATATCAAGTTCCATATCTGTCAGGACAGAATATTCTATCAAAGTATATTAAAGTGTCGTTCAACCTAAGCTTATCTTCTATTCTCTTTCCTTTAAGTGTCCTTGTAACCATTACTAACTATAATAACTGTGTTATACTACTGTGATAGCAGGAAATCATGATACTGTCTGAGACAGTTATTGTATCGGGAAAATCTCAAACTGCTGATTATAATGCAAAAAAAACGGATGCTTGGAGTAATTTGTAATTATTAAATTACCAAATTTCCTGCTAAACTTCACTGATGTCATTTTAGACAATAAAATGCATTGTTAAGTGTAAAATATCTGGCCACATCATATTTGAGGGATCACTGCAAAAAAAAGTATATACCAGCTGATATACTGATATCAGGATGTTTTATTCCCAAATATGTTTTTCTGCCCCCAAAAGTGCACTTTTCTATATAGCTGTTTTATATAATACTGACCAGAGTGTTATTCAATAACTAGAAGGTGAAGTTGTAATGCCAAGTCAGGACAGCTCCATCAACCTGACTAGACCTGAATAACCTGAGTGCAACAAGGTTCATATGAGCAATGGGAAATTTAACGGTCCGCTGCCTATGTTTGGTCGAACCAACAGATTCATACAGGGACGACATCAAGCCCCCATGAGAACAACACTTACAGTCAAATGTAAAGCACACTGATAATCCTTATGGCACAACGCACGATGCCTGCAATACACACAGCACTGAGTAAAACGAACACATGAAACAAGCAGATCCGTAGAGCGGCTACAGAGCAGACAGCAGCACTGCACCGAGCCTCAACAGCCAGATGAGATTAGAAAATTAGGTCGTGGGATGGCTGGTCAACTACATGTTGTATGGGGATTAACGGGGGCCAGCAGCTACACTGCCGAGCTATAACTGCAGCAACGTATACCACAAAGGGGCCCTGTGAAGCTAAAGCTACCGATGAGCTCTAACCACAGGGCTGCACCTTTATCTTTGGGCAAAATCAGCTGGTGGCTGAGACAACAGCAAACACAACAAGCATCATACACATACACATCACAAACTGCCGAAGCTACCGACGCTTAAAACACCTTTAATGTCGTGCTAACTGGCGTTAGCTGGCTAACACGGGGCCTCAGTGTTCGCATTGGGAGGGGGACTGCGTTGATGTTTCATAATGCTTTTTCGAAACCCTTGCGGTAACATTAGCTTATTGCTCTCCATCTCTGTGAGGTGTTACGTTTCAAATCACACCCCGACAGCGCGACTATGTGTTTTCATCAATAGATGTTGCGTATCTGGCGTCTATAGGAGGCACAGGACAGCGCAGAAAAAAAGATTTTATTAGGAGAACAAAACAAAATGGCGGTGGAGACAGGCCCGGTGCATATTAACGTTCACAGACCGGCTGTGTGTCGCTATACGGTTAGCGCTAACGAAGCCAACCTGCCATCGCACTGTTCATATGTAAAGACTCAGGCAAAGTAGGCACAGTTTCGGTAATTATAATGAAAAACATGAACCGAAACAAATACCCAGTTTTAGCTAACGTCAGTGTATCATAAACTGAAACTACACTTGCTAAAGCTAACCTGGGCTAAGGTTTATACACTAACATGAGCTACGACCATTACCAACCAACCGTTATCAAATTATCCAACTGCGACCGAATTTAGCAGGAATTATGTACAAAATTAATATGTGAGGTTGTTTACAAAAATATAATCATTTCATATGACAAACGCTGGCTACTCACTTAGCCAAGGCTAGGCTAACGAGCTGGCCAACCACCTAACATTAGCCAGCTAGCAACAACAACCAAGCCATAGTGCCTTTCTCATAAAAATAACACTGCCCCTCCACAAAACATCCCCTCAGGTGAGCTAATTCCATGTCCAGCAACAATAACAAGAGTTCCTGCTCATTATAATGCTAACTAATCGTTGTTTGCATAAAACATGCAACATTTCCCGGCCACTGACCTGGTCTTGTCCCGACTTGTCTCGAGGTTGTATCGCAGAATGAGGTTAGCTATGCTATCGCGTAGCTTTCTAGCAAGTGACCCAGGCTGCTAGCTAAGCAACGTTATCCTCCTGCATGGTCAAACACACGCTTTACAGTAGCTAGATAGCACTAATTTAGGAATGAGTGACGTTATGGATCGGGAAAGGAATTATTCGGCTTACTTGCACTCCGTTTCTTTTCTTTTTTTCCAAAAATAAATGAAAAGGGGGGGGGGGGGGGAGAATAAAAATGTAACACTGGACTCGATCCGTCACCTAAAGAGCCGTCAACGGCTACTGGGTAATATCTGTGAGATGGAAGCCGTTTGGGACCTCATCGGTGTGAAAAAATGCGACTCTTCATATAAAAATAAACGCGGGTCTGGAATACATTTGAGACACGCGTTAATGGAACGACTTGGGAGCTTTTCTGTATTGATTATGAGGTGAAACAAGTGCAGACTGTTGTCCCTTCAAATGTGATTAATCCACTTGTGTCATAATTAGGGATTACTGCTATGAGGGATGCAGATGAAGATGCTTTGCAGACACAAGCTTTATAATTTAGGTAAGCAAAGATAATCTTACTAAAAAAAGGCTGCAGAGAGATGTTTCCACAACACATTCAGCACTGAGGGTTATCTCAGGTCACACACACAGTGCAGTGTCTTAATTTCTTGTTTATGTGCAAGATGATTAAAGATTTGCTTTACTAACTGTAAAATTAAAGGACAAATACACCCACAATTGAAAAATGTAGTCATGATCTACTCTGCTACCCTCATGTCGATTTAAAAGTCAGCTGAGGTTTTGTATTCCACAAAACAATGTGCAAGCTTCGCAGTGACACAGCGTTGCAGTATTCCTCTAAAACAATAGAAATACAGAAAAAAACATACGACTGTTCCATAATCCAAGTCTCCTGAAGCCCCAAGACTGAGGCCAAACTGATTTGAAAAGACATTATTTGCACCCTGAGCGCAGGGTCAAGCCGTGCACCCAAATCAACTCAGAATCTCCGGCCTTCAGGCGACCTGGATTAAGTAGGGTGAGTTGTATGGACCCATTTTATGTTTCCTTTCAGTTGTGTTCCCATTTTTTCAAGATATCTTTGTTATGCGAGCAGCTACAGCACGCCAAACAATGGGCACATTATCACATGTGTCCATGCACATACATACATACATACATACATACGCGCATACAGATAAGGAAAACCTCAGTGGCATTACAGTTAACAGTGACGCATGAAATTAACATCTGAAGAGACAGAAGACAAAATGAATAATTATAAGATGAGATAACAAATTCTGTTCCACCACACACTCCCAAAATATCAGTTTACCAACTGCATTTGTTGCAATCCGTCGTTCCTTTCAGCATAATATTGGTTAGTCTTTTACCAGTGTATCCAAAAAGAAGAGTGTCCAAGTCTTAAAACAATCATCCTGAACTCCAACTTCACACCAAAAATCAGGCTAAGCCCATAACATTTTCAACCAATACTCCTCAGTAACTATGCATGTTCACATTAAATGCACATAACTTCCTACCTGCACCTGAGATTTAGGGCAGATTTCAGTCAAACTTTGATTCATCCTGTATCTTTTTTACTTTAGTTGTTGAGGAGAATGCTGCGGCGCTGGTTTGCTGCGAAGCTCCAGAAGTGTGTTGTGGACTTACAAAACTTCACCTGACTTTTCATCAGCATGAGGGTGAGTATATGATTACTGTAGTTTTAATTTTTGGGTAAACTTTAACCCTAAAATTAATAAACTCATCTTGTATCCATATGTTATGGTCTTTCATATCTGAACATAAACAATATAATAACACTTTTTTTGGAATAAATCTATTTAAATTGTATATTTTGTAAATGGGCCTAAACAAATATTTCTCCAATAAAACAGTGGGATAATAAAAACCTTTAGTACGCATTTATAAAGTTATATCAGAGAGACATGAAGGGAAAAGACACTAGTAGATTGAATTAACGCGTGCAGTTAGTGCTGATTTGAAAATTGTAAACTTAAGATCTTTTCCTTGAGCCCTTTTTTGTCTGTTTTGTTGGAATCACAGACATAAATCACTTTATTAGCAGGTATTCTCCCTCATTTTCTGAACAGAAACAATGACTGGCTCTCGATTCATGAGTTGTTTTGTGCATCAGTTGCTGCTCAGGAAGAAAAAAATATGACGAGTTCTTCGCCTCAATCATGAATGACACGGCAAATCAGTTAACCGCTTTAGCGAATAAAAAGGGTGTACGATTGTTAGAAATCATGTATTTATTCAACAGATAGTAGCAGTAGTTAATGTCCTGCAAGATAACAGCGTAACCCTGTGCACAATGCTGCAAATACAGGGCATAAATGGACTCTTGATTTCAAAATAAAACATCCAAATCTAAATGGAGTGGAGTTCAGATTGATTGAGCACATTTGTAGTACAAGTACAAAAGAGGGGGCTACATTACGCACTTACCCTCTCCATTCTCACATTCAGTCACAAAAACACACACACACACACACACACACACACACACACACACACACACACACAGTCATTTTTTTAATTCGAGCTGTTGTTTTCCTGAAACCACTCAACAGGAAATAACATTCAAGTGCAGTCTCTTAACAAAAGGCAATTCACATCACATTTAAATTTGAGACAGTTTCTGGTTTTTACAAAGGCAGAATCTATTTCACTCTGTGTGTATTCATGGCACACTCGCATTTTCATTAAAAGGCAAAACAATAGATTAGATTTGACAGTGGATCAAATTATGATAAACATCTGAGTGAATAGGAATCATTTTGCGCCAGCAGTGAATCAGACAGTTTGTGAGATGAGTTAGCGATAGATGATCAATGTCAGAGGTGCTTAAAATCTGTACTGCATTAACATGATATTCATTTGGTAAAAGCAGTGAATGTGGTCTGAAAATTAATCATCAGCATTCATTTTCGCTAAATCTGTCTCTTGCCTGGTCATATTTTTATTTTGCTGAGGAACACGGAAAAATATTGCGGCAACACTTTGAAACATCCAAACACTGAAAAGTGAGACTTAATCGACCGTGGAATTTTAGAGAAGACAGAGTAAGAATGAAGAGAAATTTGTCTGAAACTGTTTGAAAATCATGGTGCTCAGCCTCATACTTTGCATATTTAATATCATGGAGTGAGTTTAGAAAGTCTTTTATGTTCATCCTGAGAAAGTGGTGGGAGTAATCGACATCTTCATGTTTCCCTTTTTCCTCCAACATCTGAATCTATAAGACAAACACAAGATAAAATTAGCTGACAGCCATGGTCACATTTTCTCCTCAGGGAGGAGGAGGAAGAGGAGGATGAGGAGAGGGGGGAGAAGGAGGAGAGGGCAGATGATAAGGAAAAGGAGGAGGAGGAGGGGAAGAGGAAGGAGGAAGGAGGAGGGGGAGAAGGCGATGGAGGGGAATGATGAAGAGAGGGAGGAGATGGAGGAGAGTGAGGAGGAGGAGGAAGGGCAGGAAGGAGGAGGTGGGAGGATGAAGAGGAGAATGGAGAGAACCATGAGGAGACGGATGGAGGACGTCGAAGAGGAGAGGAAGAAGGAGAATGAAGAGGAGAATGAGGAGGACCATGAGGAGAAGGATAGAGGACGACGAAGAGGAGAGGGAGAAGGGGGACAGGAATAAGGATGATGAAGAGGAGAGGGAGAAGGAGGATGAAGAGGAGAATGAGGAGGAGGACTATGAGGAGAAGGATGGAGGACGACAAAGAGGAGAGTGAGAAGGAGGACAGGAATAAGGACGATGCAGAGGAAAGGGAGAAGGAGGATGAAGAGGAGAGGGAGAAGGAGGATGAAGAGGAGAATGAGGAGATGGACCATGAGGAGAAGGATGAAGGACGACGAAGCGGAGAGGGAGAAGGAGGATGAGGAGGGGAGGGAGGTGATGGATGATGGGACGATGAGAGGGAAGACAAGGAAGAGGAGGAGATGAGGGAGGTGGGAGGACAAAAGTGAGGAGCATAAGGGCGAGGAGGAGGACCGGAGGAGAAGGGTCTATTCCATATTTTTTAAGATTAACAATAAACAAATTGTCTGTTTTCTGCTCACCTCCTCTCTCGGGCTCTACCGGCCTCCGTACAGGTGGATTTTGGTGAACGAGATGGTCTCGTAGTAGTTCTTGTGGCCCTTCTCGTACATGACGAAGATGTACTTTCTGTCCTCTGGAGAACCGCTGTTCAGTGACGTGATGACGGAGTAGCCACTTGGCCCCGGCCAAATCTGCACGGCTTTACTCTCCCACGTTTTACCATCCGTCACCGACCAACGTAACGTCAGGTTCACTCCTGAGGGGGGAGAGGCAAGAAGTTAGCAAGCTCAGACATTCACTGACCTTTTATTTTTAAAATTGATGGGTGGATTCACTCTGTACCTGTTACAGAATAGTATCTTTTGCGGCCAACACCGAGCATCATTTAGGAGAAGAGAAGAAGAGATTGTGAGTGTAAGCAGTAGCAGTTCTTACTGTGTTGGTCGTTGGCGGGGTTGGTGAAGTAGAGCACTCCGTCCTTCTGCAGAGCTCCAGCCGCTACAACAGGATCCACCAGCGTGTAGTCAAAGTACAGATTGTCTATGGGCAGGGTCAACCCACCGTCAGTGCTGCGGACCACCACGCGACACCGACAGTGGTAGTTGTTCTGGTTCCTCACGTTGATGACGATGCTGCCGTCCTCCATCTCAACCGGCTACAGACAGGAAATGGTTTAGTTGGACAAAACGTGTCGGAAAGAGTGACGCTGAACATTCACTAACTGATATTTGATCAATTATGACAAGGTGGTAGTGAAGGCATCACACAACGGTTAACGGTTCAAATGGGTGTTTTGAAAAATACATTTTACAGCTGCTTTTTTTGGCCACAAGATGGCAGATGAACTCCATTAAACCTGACCTCTGACCTCTAACCACCAAACTGCATCAATCATGTTGGAAATGTGTATCAGATTTGAAGAAATTCCCTCGATACGTTTTTCGAGAATGTGGCGCCATAAGCTCGCGACGACGCTGACCTCTGACCACCAAAATCTAAGCAGGTCATCCTCGAGTCAAAGTGGACATTTCTAAAATAATTTAAGAAATTCCCTCAAAGTCTTTGTAGGAATGGGACAGATAGATGTCAGTAGAGCTGCAGAGTTGGGTGATAGTTCTCTGTAGGTGTGCGATTCATTGTTAATATTAAAACACGTTGTATGACTGGAGCTTTAACTACGTGACAGAGCAGCTGTCTGAATGTAAGTTATGTGCTGTTAAAATGTCTCACCTTTGGAGTCAGGACAAAACTCCACCTATTAGAGCATCAGCAAGTGGAAAAGTTTTAAGTCGCTGTGATGTTTGTCCTCCCAGCGCGGCAGTCTGCTGATGAGCTTATGACTGGATAACTCTTGAGACTCTCGTTTTGGACTACTTTCTAATTTTAAACACATTCTGATATGTTTTTCCAACGACTTTTTGTTGTAATAAAGCTTCATCTTCACAAACACAAAGGAGTCCAGTTGTTCCTCGTGGTGCAGCACAATCAACAGACCAGGCTTCAAAGCTACCTGGCACTCGTCGGGGTTGAAGTCCTGTGGTCTCTTCTTCTGATTGTAGGGGATGCTTTTCAGCGCGGCACCGTTGTACCAGTTGCGTCCGTGGTCGTCGCTCAGGATGCAGAAAACGCCGTCTCCCTCCAGCGTACCGTGACCACACACCACCAACCTCCCCTTAGCCGGTGGGTAGCGCTTCTGTGGTTCGAAGAACAAAGAGATGCCGACTTAACTTCAATTACATCTAATTCTGCTGAGTGAGGATCTAAAAATAAAAACAACAGATATTTGCTGAACACTGACCTTCATTATGGAAAAAAAGATTAAACATAATTCTTGAGCATTGTGCCAGCGACAACGACATCTATATCTCATCAAACAAACCACCATAATTATCTAGAGTGGCTGATCTGCGGCAGTCCAACGGAAGGTTTAGTGTCCTAAAGCCCGGCGTGGATTTGCACAAACATAAAAGCTCATTATAACGGTACAGATGCTCCTCTCAGACTGTGTGACTGACGGATAATCAACTAATTTGCACGATTACAACAACCCTCCAATTATATAATGATTCTGTTGCTGCAACATCCAAAATGCACCACTGACTGTTTCTAACGCACAACAGGCTTGTTGAAAGGGGCCAGAAGAAAAAAAATAAGGATCCACGTCCAATTAATTCAGTTAATACACACTGACAGTTGTTTGACTGTTTAGATTTAGCAGGTTTAACAGGATTCATTTTAACCAAGTTGATCTCATTTGTATTTCAATCTGTAATCATTGTATCATCTCATTGGTTTATAGTCTCTAGACCCACAACCCAAACTATTAAGTACCAATATCACACTAGAGCTGCAATGATTAGACGATTAATCGCATTTTTCACATTTTGTTTTGGTTTCTTGGCCTCAAAAAGCTGCCAAATCGGATATTCTCTTTTTATAGCTGACACGTGCTGCTCCTCCTTCTGTTTGTAGCAGTGTTTATGTCCATCATTATAAATTACAAGTATTTTCCAACACAGTTCACACTGTTTTGTCAACTGACTATACTTAGGCTGTTATCGGTGTCGCAAGTCTCCCCGCTGAGGGATTAATAGGTTCTTATCTTATCTTAAACTGACAATGTTGACAGAAAAACATGCAGTGAGCTTGAAACTAGAAACCGGCTTTCACTTCTTCTTCGTCTTCTTCAGAATAATGTTGTATGAAATAAACTTCCTCTTACAAAAGATTAAAGTAAAAATGATCAACAAAATTACATCTAAAGTTTCTCAGTTGTAACAAAGTTGAATTAATTAAGAAATATATGACCCTAGAAAAGGATAATCTTAATATCCCTGCAAGGGGTAGATAAAGTACTACCTACCTTTTAAATCTCACTTTAACACCTAGAATCAACACGTGATGTGAAATATTAACCTGTCAGTAGCTTACAATCAATGTCACATGAACACAACATATCATTTAGCTTAATTTTTTACCTCACTTTACAATGAGGAAACAGCTCATTCATTGCTTCACACACACCCAAACGTTGTGTCATAATTCTCTCACCTGGATGCCGAAGCCCGGCCCGGGAGCAAAGTTTTTCACTCCAAGCTGGACTGAGAGGTTTCTGGGCTGGCTCCAGCTGAGGCCATCGTCCCTGGTCTCCACCATCATGGTGCTGGATGGCTGGCAGATGGCCAGGTGGAAGCAGAAGGAGAGGATCAGGATCACTGAGCCCTCCTCCTCGTCCACCACCACCGAGCCCAAGTTCAGGCCGTCCGGGTGGGTTCCGTCATCGAGGATAAAGGAGGTCGGGGACCAGGTGGCTCCTGGAGGGATGGAGGAAGAACAGGAGAGGATTCAGGCCCAGATTCTAACAATAATAATAGTTTTACTCCAGACCTTAATCTAAATATTTGTCTGTAGACTTGCAGCCCTTGTGTTATTGAGTGTTTCAGATCACGTGACTGTCCAGCGATCACCTTACCTTTGTCCGTAGATCGCCGCATCGCGATGAACTTTGCTCCCACATCGCTGGACGACGACTTCCTGCCTTCTGCGAAAGCTAGCAGGCTTCCTTTTGAGGTGAAGGTGAGCAGCGGGATCCTGTAGGTGTCCACCTCCCCCTGGGCTCCGCTCACCCACAGCAGCTGCTCCTCGTACACCAGAGGGTCAATCTGGACAGCAATGACATGCAGGCAAAGAGTTTTAAAGGATAAGTTCACCCACAAATTAAAATGAAGTCATTATCTACTCACTCTCATTCAGATAGAAAGTCCACAAAACATTTCCGAAGCTTCACAGCAAAACAACTGAAGTAGATGGGGACTTTAAAATGTAAAAAAATAACGGATGAACTCCAGGATCCCTAATCGATTCCGAAAGATCTTTTTTCCCCCGAAATCGTCACTGTAGCTTCTAAACTCTTAACGCGCATCCTGTCATAAGTGTGTACATGAGCTAGACCAGCTGTCAAGGGTGTAAATAACGTCTTTTCAAATGTATTTTAGATGCCGGGGCTTCTGGAGACTTTGATTACGCCGAACAAACTGCATGGAGCCATTTTACGTTTCAATTCAGTTTTTTTTTGTTACATTTTCAAACAAGTCCCCATCCACTTCAGTTGTTTTGGAGAATGCTGCAATGCTTAAAATTTGGCTGTGACTTTTTGTGGCGGACAAGACTTCACCTGACTATCTATCAGCACGGAGGTGAGAAGAAAATGACTGAATTTTAATTTTTGGGTGCATTTATACTTTAAATAGAGGCCGGTACAAACCAGTTTGGGCAAGAATAAAGTCTGCCTCAGGTGTCTGGTGCCACAGGCAGTTGATTATTATACTTCAGGAACATATATCATTTGTGTTTATTCCCAAATCCCACCACAAGGATGCAAAAGCTTATTTTACAGTTGTTTTACATTAAAGTCTAGACAAAACATGTGAAAGCCTGAAGAAACAAAGCTGAACTATTACTTTCACTTTCAACATCACCAGCTTCAACAACGTGTGTACCTACAGCAGACTAAAGTATAATGCTGTACACTACTTCTGTGATATATATTGATGACAGTTTACTCTACCTGGTCGGAGTTGACTGTAACGGTCAACACACACGGAGGCAACACAGCAGAGAGCAGCAAGGACAGGGCAGCGAGCCGGCTTCCTGTTTCCATGTTAGCTCCGCGTCCTGAAACCTTCTTCATTAATCCAAAAGAGTCAACATTAAAGTTCAGACATGACACGAGTTGCAAAATGAGTCGATAAAAGCTCAAATAGACTTGAGAGAAACAGGCGGAAATGCCGCTATACAAACTTCATCTAGCTAGCGAGGCGCGTCATATGACCAAGGTGGGCGGTCACATGACTACCTACGTCACTCACCAAAATAAAAGACTTTATAGCTAGATAGATAGATAGATAGAATTACTTTAATGATCCCAGACTGGGAAATTCAAATCTTCAAATACTGAACGAATTCTAAAACTGTGTAAACTAGAGCCTTGTGTAATGAATTTGATGTGTAATCGTTTAAATTTGATCTGCGTTTGCCTATTTTGTTGTTGTTGATGTTGTTGTTTTTGTAGTTACTTTTAAAAATATTTGTATTTTTTGTTTACATGTGAGCTCTTTCTTTCTCGCCTTGTTTCTGTTGATGAATTGTTCCCAGTTTTAGTTATTATGATGATGATGATGATGATGATGATGATGATGATGATGATGATTATTATTATTATTATTATTATTATTATTATTATTATTATAATAAGAAGAATAGTACAATTAGTAGTAATAATTCAAATGTGTCTATTACCTTTGTCTTTATTATCTTTATATATTTGTGTATGCTTATTATCATTTCATTTTACTTGTCCTTTGTATTATTTCCTTTTATAAGATTTGGTTTCAACTGCTATTCATACCATTTTTATACAAGTCAGTTATCAAAAATGAAAACTTATTTTAACTAAAAATCATCCTTGTTGGACAATCGTAATTTAAATATTATTCATTCATTATTGATTTTCCATTTATAGAATCATCTTTTTTGCTGGTTGTAATAAATTCATGTCTATTTGATATAATTTGAAACTACATTCACATTTACAATAATAAACCTTGTACAGCTGCTGAAAGATGTTGAAATGTGGTCCTCTTTTGGATTATGCTGAATAAACTTGCTACTTTTATCCACACGGGGGCAGAAATTTCACAGGACACGTCAGCAGGCCCTAGTATTACAATATAAACTGAACAGTCACAGTGATCTATCTATCTATCTATCTATCTATCTATCTATCTATCTATCTATCTATCTATCTATCTGTCTGTCTGTCTGTCTATCTAGCGACTGTAAAAGCATAAAACTGGTACATTACAAGGAAATATTGTCATTACGGTTCAGCACCGTACTGTAATTTAGCCTAAAAATGGTCCAGCAAGTTATACATGATAACACGCCTACAAGTCTTTCAATAAGACACATATACTAACATGCTAAAAAGCAAAGTGGTGTTAACATGAAAACACAGAACACTACTGTAGTATTACTGTCAATTAACTGTACATTTGTATATTTACAATACCTCTGGATACCTTTAATGTCATAATAATGTCGATTTTACTTCAAAATAATGTATTTTAAAAAAAAATTAGGCCTGTGTTGCTCTAGAAACACAAAATATTACTTTGATTTTAATCTATATAACTGTAAAATAATTACAGTATACTAATGTGAATCGACTGCAAATATGAGCCAGTTATTTAATGTGAAATGACACTAATAATGTTCAATTTCAGGAGAACTCCCAATGATCCACAACTATCCTTGGACTTTATGAGTTAATGTGTTACAGTTCCAGTCAAGCTGCAACATGTCATAGAAAAACAAACAGGCTCCTCTCCCTAAATGCCAACCAGATAACAATTTTTCCCCGCATGCTGCGACATCAAAAGCCCGACTTCCAAGCAAAGTTTTGAATGGAATACAACGGGACGAACGAGCATCATTCACACTCTTTCTAGTGTGTCTGAGCTGAGAACCACAAACCACATTCCTGCAGTCATGAGGCCTGGCTGATCTGAGTCACACGCTAAGAGAGAGAGAGCGAAACCGAGAGAGAGAAGTAGAAAAAGAAACTCTGCTGAGACACATCTGAGCGTGAAAGTCACATACGCCACAGTCTATACGCGCAGCAAGACATCTCTTCGTTGCTCTCAAAGGATCTACAGTGGGACCGAGAGGGAATATGACCATCACAGCAGTGTTGAGATGATGGACTTTGATCTAAAGTGCAGGTAAAATATGTTTAATCATGTTTAAATATGGACTCTGGTCTACGTCATTGTTGGTTCAAGGCTTCCCTGACTGGAGCCATTAAAATACAAGCTTTTTTCAATGAAGTTTGGTGCACAAATACTTGTGACAAGGCTTCCTCTTTTCTATACCCAATGGGGAGGTTTAAACTACAGTTATTGAGAGTAAGACATGACTTAAAGTAGAAATATATTCATTGAGATATTGTTGTGTTTTTGCTCCTGAAACAGACACAACCTGGTGAAGACATAGTCATTTTAACAAATTAGGTTCAGCACTCTGCAACACAACAGACGTGGACCTGAAACCAGACAAGATGCCATTTTTAAGACTGAGACTCAAGCTTACTGCACTGTTTCCTCTATCTACTACGCTACTGAAACACTTTGGAGGCAGCCTTCTCTCACAATATACAAAAAAATCCTCTTGAGCAGGTGCAGGAAACGATAAATTAGCCCCCAGTGGGTTTTTTTTTTTTACTGTATCTACAGGCAAGGAAGTGAGAAAGATGGAGTAGATAAAGGCAGAGAGGAGACCTGTGTGTGAGAAGAAAGGGCTGAAAAAATGTAAGACCGAGGGGTTAAACTGACATCACGACTGCAGCAATGAGTTTTCACACTTCGGCGGTAACATGTGGCACTGTCGCAGGCAGGCAGGCAGGCAGGCAGGCAGGCAGGCAGGCGGGACTGTGAGATGAAAATAGACGAGAGAGAGAGTCGTCTATAAGTAGCTTTCCTTGGTTTCTCTCTTTTTTGTTTGTTTTCGGAGGGTCCCTGTTGAGGTCCCAAGATACCTCTTATCCTCTATTCACAGACTGAACTACACTGAGATAAAACCTGACATTGGACATTTTTACTCCACAGATACCGTGCAACACTTCGGGTTTATAAAATGTTAAATTTACTTAAATTGTGTCCTCTAAATTGAAACTATGAACAGAAGACACCAGCAGCTTGCAGAAAACGTTGTCTGCCTGCTTTTTACTCAGCTCCATTAACCAGTAAGTATATACTCGTCAGATTAAGTTTTTAGTTTGAAAACATATGAGTAGCTTTTAAAATATGATGCAGATGCAAGTGCCTAAAATGTATACTAACACAAAAGGACGGAGTATTAGGGCATAATAAACACAAGTAGGCATATGTTCAGATAATAATACTCTTGAAAGCAGAAGCGATCTAGTTTCCTGCATGTCCTTATTTTTGGCGCTTCTGAAGTCACTTAACATAAACTGTGAACATGTTCATCAGAGATAAATGTTGTGGTCTATCAGGAAGTCCTTACACGAACAAGACTGCACTTGTTTGTTGACATATTTAACAGTTGTTTATCCGTTAGGATATGCATTCCCAGCCACTCATCAGACAATTGCTTTCCATTGGTGCCATTAGTCTCAGTCTTGTTATGTTTGTTTGTTTTTAAACACTTTCATTCCTATAAAAATAGGTACAGTTACGGTAATGTCGGCTATACAATGCTATCAATAAAGTTTAGGCTGCTTTGACCAAGTTTACATTCATTGAAGTTAGCATTAGCTACTTGTTGTGTTTTGCAGATGGACATTTACCTAGCCTACCGATGTTAACTATTAACCTACTACCTCCAATGTTATAAACATTAATGCTAATGCTATTTCAGCTGCTTATATGTGACTTTTAGCGAACTGTTTCCACTGTTTATCTACTGCTCAACACTAGTTATTTCGCCGGTTTACTAGTTATAACTAACAGCTTAGCCGTTTCAGCTAACTTTTCCACTTAGCTAAATACTTAAACAGCTGCTTTTTTGCAGTTTCAACTGTTTATTAACCTTTTAGCTTACTATCTACTACTTTAATTGCTCATTGCCCATTACGTTTACCTGACTAGGCTATTTTATCTGTTTATTGATTGCCCTAAGGTAACTATGGGGCTATTCCAACTAACCAAGTTGGCCTCTAACTAACTTGTTATCCTAAAGTAATAGATAAAGAGTTGGAATAGTTATCTAAAAGTAGTTAGCCAAAGCTACCGACTGATTATTCTTTACTTTAACCTAGCTGTTTCCACTACTTTTAACACTTTTTTTTTTTTAGAACACCTTAAAAATAACAAAAGTTATTGACAGAATGTGAAGAAAATACAATCTTTAGATTATGACTTCTTTTGTGTTGCAGAGATATCTTCTAAAGTTGGCATGCTAAACAGCTAGCAGTGTAAACACAATACTACTCTGGTGCATCAAGTTCCCACTAGATACACAGATAACTAAGCTAACTTGCTAACAGCAGCAATAATTAGCAGCAACTCTTGTGATACGCAGGCCCCTATTTGTTTTTAGTATGACTTTAACAGCTGGCTAATTACATATTGCACCTTTAGACCAGGGGCGGCTGTAGCTCAGTGGGTTGAGCTGGTGGACCAGTGATCAGAAGGTCGCTGGTTCGAATCCCCGGCTCCCCTGGGGTGGGACTGAGCTACATGCCGAAGTATCCTTGAGCAAGATACTGAACCCCAGAATTGCTCCTGATGTGCAGTTGGCACCCTGTAGGGCAGCCACTGCCATCAGTAAGGGTCCTGCAATGAGCTGGCGACTCGTTCAGGGTGTACCCTGGCCTTTGCCCATAAGTCAAACTGGATTTGGCCCCAGTAAGCCCCGCAAGGATAAAAAGCGGCAACATCCCGCAACCCTGAAGGAAAAGCGGAAAAGAAAACGAACGAACCTTTAGACCATATATCCATACAGCCAACTGAAGCTTTGCTTCCTTGCTTATGTTAAACTCTCACTCACAACACACAGGCTAATTTGACTGTTTAAACTCACAGTTCTTTTTTTTGTGACTCTTGTTTTGCATTTGTGATGCAAGTGATGCATGGCTGATGTCACATGGAACCACTGGATGCTGTCCTGTTCTGACTTTCAGTTTTAGTAATGTTAAAGTGACTGTTGTTAGGTCTTAAGAGCTGTGAGGAAACTTTAGAAATGTCAGTGTTTCATTAGTTGTCTAAAAGGAAATGGTGAAATGTTCCTCTAAGGCAGCAGCTGTCTTAGAAGGTATTACAGATGATGTTATCTAATGCTCAGTTTCTTTCTTTAGGATGTGGTTACCTCTGAGATGATGGAGGACAAGAACAGACACGTGATGGAGGAGACTGAGGTGGATATTCAAATAAGACCAAGCAGACCTCAGCCACAGGCCAACAACAACAGACCAAACTGGTCAAATGGTAACTGCGGTTTCTTTATTTGTTCTTATCAGGTAAAATGTACTGAAAACGATTCTTCATCTAATATCCGACATACTCTTGTATATAAAGTGACTGACAATATAAACATCTGCTTCCATTTGTGCCATCATCACTCGGTTTTGGTCTGTAAACCTTTGTCCTGCAATGCTTAATTCAGAATTTTTAAGATTGTGTCACTGAAGCATGACAGATCAGTGACTCTTATTTTAAATGTCCTCATGACCAGCCACGCTGTAAACGCTGTCAGTGCTTAGAAAAGGGATTATCACCACGTAGTCACCATGATGTCAAGCTCACATGCTTCAGATGTCTTGGGCCACCATTTTACACGCATTCCCCAAATTAAAGCCCAAATTTGGGATCTCAACAAGAATTTAAGGTTCAGCACTGCACTAGTTTGTATTGACTGGCTCATCTTTTGCCAGTGAGATTTGAGAGGTTATTCATCGTTGTGCTTCTGCTCTGTTTTTACTTTCTTCTTCAGTGACAGCGCAGCAGTTTTTCCCCGGAGCCATAGGGCAGTGTCGATTTCACTTCTCTTTTTTTACCAACATTTTCTTTGTTATTTCCCTAAATCATTTTCCTAAGTGCTCAAAACCACTGGCTCTGCTGGAGGAATGTTAGATTTTCTGGAGGACAGATCCCAGTTTGTGTTTCAGGGTACGCTGTGGCACTATGTGTGAAATGTTGTGTCCTTTTCTCTGGATCGCTGCAGGGCTGGCCAGGTCTAACAGGGTGAATAATTATTTTATCTCTTGGGCTGTTAAACCGTTAAATACTCATGATGACTCAGCTAATGAGCAGCTTCCTGTGTAGCTACTGGGGGCTGGTGATGTTCTTGTGCGTGTGTGTCTGTGGTATTTCATAGATTGAATAGAGATTGCTGGGCGTACTTTGGCTTTCTGGCAGCTCAGTTGTCAGATCAAACTATTGGCACGTTTCTGTTTGGTTTGTGTGTTTACACTCTATTTCTGCTCAGTTATCATTTCTGCAAAACAGGGACAATATCAAATGTGTTACTCTTCATATGTACCATATTGACCTTTTCTGCAATACATGTCATACCGCGTTCAGATCAGTTACATCTAGGCGACAAGTGTACCCAGACCGCCAAATTCAAACTGCGCTTTAACGCTCGTAAGTACCAAACCACTGGACATTTTCAAGAAAACCAAAATTATGTGTCTATTGATCTAAAGCCAAATTTATAACCAGACAAAAGGCACAGTGTAAAATTCGTATGCCACAAAGTCGGCTCTAGATTTTGACATAATATCCCTGTGACTGGGGTGATTTCACCATTTTCAGTGATTCTCCCTTTCTCTCCGAATCTCAGGTCAGTGTGTTCTGTCGGTGCCGAGCTGTTCAGCACTGAACCCCAGCTTCGATCTGTCTCTGTGCCGGGCCAAACTAGAGGATGACGGCTTCCAGGTGAACATACAGACACACATTTTAACGGCCGACTGAATATGTCTTATCTGTGTTGGATTCAGGTTGTTTATTCATTAGTTTGCTTATGTTTTCATCCTGTTAGATTCCATTCAGAGACATGGAGGCACCGCTGAAGACAGCGCTGGACGTCCCCTCAGTCAGGAGATACATGGTCTTCAACTCGGCCCTCTTTAATTTCATACTGGCACCGGTATGATCTCTTAACTCTCACCGTGATGCATTTGCACTTTGCTTTTTCCCTTAAATTAGCGCTCTATTGGCTTCCTAAGATTGGGAACCTGCGAGAGACAGATGGTCAAAATCACAGGCAGCCCGAAAATATCCACCCTTTTAATTCCCAAGTTTAAATCAATCCTACAAAAAACTCTGTCCCAGTGACGTCATCAGGGGGTTATTTTGGGAAACCATAGTCGCTATTACACTTTTTTCGAAGTATTTAAATTGAGCATCCCTTCTGCTCGTGTGACCTTTAAAGAGTGTTTTATGCTTTTTGGTTTCTAAGTGAATATTTTCACCCTCTCCTCTCGCTCCACCAGGTGCTGTATGTAGTGGTGTGGTGCGCTGTGTTCTCCACCCTCCACCTCTACATCACCGTCACTGACTACTGGGTCCTCTGTCTCACTGTCAGCCTGGTCTCCATCTTCCTCACCACCGCCGTCATCTTCATTCTCCACCACAGTAACAAAGAGGTAAGTCGGCCTGTCGCGGCTGAATGAGTTCACAGTGACGTCTTCAGATTATTTATCTTAACCTGTCTATACGTGTGAATACAAAGTGATAACAATTTGATCCTTTTTCTCTTTCTGCATCAGTTAAACATGAACTTAGACGTTCGGTTGATCCAGGTGAACGAGAGGATGGTGAAGCACAAGCTGCTGGTGGCCGTGGCCGACTGGGTTCAGAACTGCAACGGGAACATGCAGGTTGTCCTCACAAAAATCAACTAAAACTGAGAGAAAATGAGGCTCCACATGTGCCAGAATAAATATAAATATGTATAAATGTCTCCGTTCAGAACATTTGTCACTGTCGACTGTTGTAGGATGTTGTTTAACATGATTCACAGCTGTTAGTGTGTTGATTTTTTTTGTTTTTCGTTTCATCTTCCCCTGTTGTTGTAGAGGAGAAGTTTATAGCACGGAGAGAAATGAAAGAGGAAACCATATATACCACAATATCACAAGGTCAATGACGAGACACCAATTAAAACAGCACAACGATGACAAAGCAAAAAACACATCATTCGCTATCTACTGGTCTACAAAAGAGTAGAAAACAGTAAACCGTTCTTCTTCTTTTTGGCTGTACCGCAGATCACAATGTCCTAACTTTATAGCATTGTTAAAATGTAACGTGGTAGATGTACTCAAGTACTGCTCGGAGGGAAATATTGTACTTTAGCTCCACCCCCTCCTCCTACGTTTATTTGAAATTTAGTAACTAGATATCGCTTGTTGCCCGCTGCATCACAGTCAAAGCAACACAAATTGAAATCGATTTATTTTAACGACAATTGTAATAAAAACAACAGAAAAACATAACAGAAAAGTACTTTTGAGACTTCAGTGTTAGTTACTGTAAGACTTTTACTGAAGTACTAGTCGTATGGTTTACTTTGGCTACGACAGTGACTATGACATCTCTGTTTTACTCAAGTATGACATTTCAGTTTTCTTCTACAACACTACTTTAAAGACATAAACCCCAAATTTTGTTTTTTGTATCTTTTGAAAGTTTGTGATCTACACTAGAATGTTAAATACATGTGTGTGTGTGTGTGTTTGGACAATGTCTGCCCACACATCATGAGCTCGTTGAGACTACTGATCAGTGATTTTTGTTTTGTTATATAAGTCAGATTTACGGCCAAAAGCAGCTGCAACAAGAAAAAGCTGGAATTGTGTGTGTCCTCGCATACGCTACAAAAAAACACACCACAGAATCCATCAGCAATTCAGGGAACACGTCTGCTGTACACGTAGTTGGCGTCAAAAGTCAAATAATATATACACAAAAACAAAAACAGATTATTAGAAAAAGGCAATTTTATTTATGGGAACATTTGAAATGAAATGGAGTAAAGAGAAAAATCCAACATGAATAACTTGCCTTGGTGGCCACTGACGCTCCTGTATTCGTCCCTCTGTGTGTCTGCAGCTGTATTTCGTGCACTGGGACATGTCCCGCTGTCTGAGGGCGCTGACTGAAACTTTAGAGGAGCGCAGCTTTGTGGCCAATGACATCCAGGTGAGAGAGCCGGGTACATCTGTCGCTCTGTTTGTTCTACCGCCGTTCTATCGATTTCCGCGCGCACCCATGTCAGTCCTCCCCTCAAAATCAATAGACACATAATCCTAGATGCTGTTCAGAGGGTTATTCATTTCAGGGATGGCGTCACATGTCGTAGCTTTCATTTTGAAGTTAACTTGATCCGACAAATGTCGCACTTTTTAACAGAAAAAGCTGAAGAAGAAAATGTCCCACCTCGTCCTGGTGACCGAGGTGAAGGCCGATGACCCCGAGGTCGTGGGGACAGATGTGGAGCAGGGCCCGGATGAACAGAGGCCCCTGCTGAGCAATGAGGAGACGAGCAGCGGTACCTCCACCAGCAGGCGGGAGGACGCCCGGGTCACCACCAACTACAGCCTCATCCCTGACGCATCGTTACCTGCGCAGGTAAAGAGATGCGACGCTGCTTCTTTGTTCCCAACTGATGGAATTTATATCAGAGCCTGACCCATATATCTACAGTTTTGTTTATCACACATATCAAAAAGAAACTACAGTTCATGTAGATGTTTTTAACGTTTCCTGATCATTGTTTTCTTTCATTCATAAACTATACATCTTTTGAACGCGTTAAATTTTAGTTAAGAAGTTTTAATACCACCACGAATCTTTATTCTCCGTACAGCGTGCACTTGTGTCTCTTCCCTCTCGGAGTGAAAGACGGTTGCTACAGCTTTTTACGTGTTAATGTTCTTTTGTTTTGCAGGCGAAAGCCCACCAGCTTCTGATGACGTACAGTGCGGCTTACGTGAAGCTGCTGGTGTCTGAGCAGCTGTCAGGACCGTCGCACCACCGCCTCCGTCCCCAGAGGAACCACTGCACCACCGCCCCCCTCTGCCTCTGCCAGTACATCAAGAGGAAGATCCTTCGATAACAGAGCTGTCACATCAGGACGCTGCCGGGACTAAGACTTCTGCTCTCTATTCATTCTCTGAACAGATGAACTGACATTTAGAATGGAAACACGGATCAGGCTCCATGTCCGAGAGCACATTTGGAGCTTCAAACTCTGTATTTGAGCTTGTTGCTCCGGCCTGCAGGCCGCTGTGACTCTGTGCCAGCTCTGTGTTTGTGCCACCTGGATCCTTAGTCCGTTTGGTCCCAACAATGTCTGCACCCTGCCAAATGTTGTCACACTGAGAACACACTGAGCGCCATTCCAGCTGCTGTAAAACAATGTTTGTACTCTTGTAAACAATTACGATGTAATCACTGCTGTTTAAATTATTTGCACAATAAAAAATATTGAGGAAAATGTTGATATTGGGTAATACTCGGCATACATCATATTCTATATAACAGAAAATAGAAATAATATTTTTTTACATAAACTGATCACCTTTAATTGCCAGAATCTAAAGCTGCAAAGTGACCAGTAACTATACATGCTCGACAAATGTTGTGGATGAAAACGTAAAATATAATAAATATTTACTTTTGAAATAAAGTGTGATGTAAGAACAGACAAGGCGATGTGTTAAAGGTTTATTCAAGCTAAGTTTCCTCTCATTTAGCCAACGTCCTCATCCCGTAAGGAGCGACAAGCGACCAAATTAAATGTGCTGTTGCGTTCAGTACACTTGTGGATTTCTGAGAAAAAAGTCCACAACTCAACAACATACATAAAAAAGGTCTTAAGTACTTAAATATTATGTCTTTAAGGTGAGGATCTGAACCTCTCGTCTGCTCGGAGGATTGACAAGCGATATGTGGAGAAAAACAGTGGAAGCATGAAGGGGAAGGACAGGATTCCCCCTCGGTGCAGGTGTTTAATGACGCTGAACGAGGGATAACACGAATCATTGGCTTTAATTTCCAGGATGTATTGTCTCATATGGCAGCAGCAGCAGCAGCACACAGCCCCTCTGTGTTTGTTTTTCTCTGCTAACACCTTTTGGATTTATGCGCGTAGGTGGATTAGTTATCTATGCCTTTTGTGTTCGCAGGAGGTAGGCTTTTTTATTTCCCCGGCATTATTACGCATTACCAGCTATTTACCCATCAGTCCCGATGCTGCGGCTGAGACGACAGGAGCTGCGGGATGACACAAACACACACAGCGAGAGAGCCAGCGTGGCCCAACCCGGGGGGAAGCCGGGTCCGTGTGATGGAGGAGAGAAGGCGTGCTGCGTGAGGCCAAGTTAAAGATCTCAGTGATGCTGGGTCTCCTCAGGAGGTTAAATGGCCATCTGTGATCCTGCACAGACAGGCTGGCTTGGCTCCCACCTCCAGTTAGTTCCTCCATCAAAACCTCTTTTTCCCTGTTTGGGTCTGTTTCACCTTCTCACACATTTAATTTAAAGACCGTTTTATAATTACTCACCAGAGAACAATGTGGAAGCTGTGACAGAGTGAGATTAGTGTGCACAGCGATTGCCGATGATGAGTTACAACCTTTGAGGAGCATTATGAGCAATATTAAGGAGCTTGTTGTTTAGCTTTCCCATTTCCAGTCCCAGGCAGCTGCACACAACCTCTCCTATTGCTTATTGTCAGACAGACGAGGTTAGCAACTAGTTGGTGAACACACCCAGCCGGCCACGTTGTCATCAGACGTTCGTATTAAGTTTGTCAAGACAATGTTTTGATTTTTCATTTGCAACTACAATTTAATGTCTGTCGAATGTCTTAATGGGTGACGTCCTGGTGATCTGGGGCCGGCCGGGCAGTGAAGGGTTTAGCAGCCAAAGAGGAAGAGGCCGAAAGCGATAACTGGACATCTACTCATCAAATCAAAGTGTAAATTTGTCTGCTGCCTACAAGTGGTAAAAAACAAAAAAACAAAATAGAGAAAAACTCATTAACAATCCGAAAAGTTGCAGCTTTTAAAGGTCATGTGTGGAGGATTTGGTGGCATCTAGCGACGTGTATGCAGGTTGCAACCAACTGAACGCTGAAGTCCCTCTTTAGAGCCAGTGTCGTGTTTTTACTGTATAAACATATATAGTAGATATACTGTAACTACAACCCCGACGTAAAAAAAAAGACTAAATGTCTACCGCCATGCTAGCAGCTTTATTAGGGTGTACTTGGGTACAACAGTGGTTTGAGCTAAATGCTAACGTCAGCAAACCAAGATGCTCATAGTGAAAAAGCTAAAATGCAGATGTTAAGCTAGTAAGGTGGTTAATAAGCAAGTTCCTTTGCTACATCCATGTATTTACCTTTTTACTAGTGTTAGCGTGCTAACATTTATTAATAAGCGCTAAACACAAAGTTCAGCAGAGTTTCTGTGGATGTCAGTAAAGATTAGCCTTGTAGATGTTTAGTCTCAAACCAAAGTATCGGGCAAATTGAAATTTGGGCCTGATGGCAGCGTCAGATGAGAAGTCATCACCAAAGTTATCGTAATTCTATCCTCTGGGGACCGTGAATGTCAAAATGCCATAGTATCCTTAATTTTCAGATACAAGCTCAAGCTCACTGGAGAGGAAGTTTTACGACTGTAAGTCATGCAGATGATAAGCAAAAACACCAGCCATCATGATGTATAAAAAATGAGAAGCTGTCAAAAAAAAACCTGCAAGAGCTCATGCGATTAAACAGAAGACACAGACAGTGAGAGATACTGTAGTTCATGTTCTGACAGAGAGAGGAAAAAGATAGACAGGGAGGGAGAAAAACCGGGGCAACTATAAATAGCACCTTAGTGGTGAGGGGAGAGAGGAAAGGCCAGAGAGAGACCGAGAGGATGGAGAGACGCTGAGAGGTGAAAAAAACAGACTGAAAGAATGAGACGCTGCCTTCACCAAACGTGTATCGTTCACAACCCCAAAAAATATTCTTTTATTCATTACTCAAACAACTGAAGTCAGAAAAACAACCAATGCATGTGCAAAAACACAGCCATGTTTACATAATTATAGTAATAAACCCTTATAAGAGAACCACATTTACACAGGTAATTTTTGGCTGTTTGAACAAGCAAACCCATCGCATTTACAGGCTCAAAAACAAAAAAACTAAAAAAAAAACCAAAAGAAAATGAGGATCACATCTCCGAGAACGTAAGAGTCCTACCGTAAAGCACACGGGGAGATGCAGCCTATAAACTCTGTATAAACTAGATATGCTAGGAGTGACTCTATTCAGTAGACACACACTCGCTGCCAGAGCCTTCTGTACAATGAGGGTACTAAACAGCACTTCATTTATTCTTTTAACGCTAAAATATCATTGTGTCAGTCATATAGGTACAGGGCCTGTTTTTATCAAGCAGCTAAAAGTCAAATTATGGGCTTTAAACCTTAACTTTTATTCACAAACTTATATAGATGACAGGACATTTTTAAAATAATGCTTATTTGGGAGACAAGATTGATAGCGCTCATATTTGTACCTTAAATAAAGCTAGACAAACACTGATTAGCTTAGATTAGCAACAGGAGCTAACAGTTAGCCGACTTGCACCTCTCACTAATCAACATATTATCTCTCTTTTTAAAATATACAGATACCTAAGTGTAAAAACAACTACAGAAGCTAAGAGGTGGCTTTTGTTAACCTAAGCGGGCTAGCTGTTTCCCCCTGTCTCTAGTGTTTGAGCTAAGCTAAGCTAAGCAAACGTTGCATTGCTGTATCTTATTAGTTAGCACACAGTCATTGAAGTGGGAACAAACTTTTCATCTAACTCTCTGAAAGGAAGCGAATATTGTTTGCGCTTTGTCGCCAAGAGTTAGATGAGAAGATTAATACCGCTCTCATCTTTGCATCGTAAATCTGAAGCTAGCTAGAAGCTAGTTAGTTAAAATGAGCAAAATGGACTCACAGTTAACCTAGATTTATCGAAAGGTTTTAAAATCCAGCTACTAACACCTCTATAGCTCACTAATTATCATCTAATGTTCTCTTTTTTCATTACATACAGATACCTAAGTGTAAAAACAACGATTTAGAGGCGCTGAGAGGTGGATTTTGTACAAATTCTGGACAAAGCTAGGCTAGCTGCCTCCCCCTGTTTCAAGTGTTTAAGCCAAGCTTAGCTAGTATTAGCATGGTAACAGCCTTTCATATAACTCTCTGAAAGAAAGCAAATACACTAATTTACCAAAGTGTCAATGTTCATTGTCTTGCCTTAAGTTAGATGAGAAGATTTGTACCACTGTCACATTTGCTGCATAAATATGAAGCTAGCTAGAAGCTAGTTAGCTTAGATTAGCAACAGTGGCTACTGTCTCTGATTGGTTCTTAAAAGTTACTTCTTGCAAATACAAAGTTCTTAGATATTGATAAATACTGGCCCGATTGAGTTCAATGCATTTTATACATGAGTGACAATCAAATGCAATGAATAATGATAATAATAATGATAATAATAATAATAATAATAATAATAATAAATGTTTATATATCAACTACAGAATAAACTGTATTTGTACTGTCTCTATTTGTGTTCATTGTCAACAAATACAATTTCAATAATTGTAATATCTCTTTATAATTCTTTTAAAAATATCATCATCATCATCATCATAGGGACCAACAGAGGAAAGGGGAAGGCAGAAGGGATATTATAATAGGTCCAATAAGTCATGTGGACAGGAGAAAGACAAAAAGAGAGAGAAAGGGTACCAGAGGGAAGATTCATAGAGCAGAAAGTGCTACATTACAATGTAGGTATGAACGTTTTCCCTCTATCTCCTCTTAGAAACATTCATTTTCAGTCCTCTCATAATGTCATGTGATACTTCATACTGTAATGTCGCAGCTGTTACCAGCAACAGCGCACCTGCTTCTCGGAGCTACGCTACATTATGGAAACCATGTGGGGTGAACGCCGACACACTGTACTACCACAGTGAGACAACGCTAAAGGAGCTCACAGCCACACACCGAGCTGCAATATTAAAGACAAATGGAAACAAACCGAGGATGACATGCAGGGTTATGTTGCCTCATAAGTCTAACGTTTCACTATCATATACAGCGCCTGACTGATTAAATAGCTAAGAGATGTGCAACATAAAATAGGCCCAAAACACTTCTAAAATACTTGCAATAAAATTCAAATACTTATCTAAAATGTCTCCTTTTCTTGTTTTGACTTTTAAAAAAAAAAAAATAAATACTGTACCACACACTCGTAGATATTTTAGGAAATACTCCCATCAACAGCTGGGAGACAAGCTATTTTGCACTAGACGCCCATTAGCTTTAATTTATATTCGTCATGCACTATAAGAACTATGAATGTAAGCTGCTGCACCGTCTCATCGGGTCACAAAAAAAGTGCAGAAATCATCATCAGATATCAAATCCAAGCCAATTTCAAAGTGTCAGATAGCAACGTGATACACTGTAAAATCATAGCAGATGCGGTCGATGCATGGGTAGATATTGAATAAATTAATAAATAACACATTTTAAATAAATCAACAAACAGGTAGTTCAAGCGTCATGTATCATGTCATCCAGCTAAAATGTCCATGTATCATACAAATCTCAAATAAATACTCTGTTTGGTTACGCTGGACACTCGGTCCAGCTGTCCAGTCTCCATTTGGTGTGTTAAATGTGTATTAAACCCCATCCCCCCCATCTAACACTTAACATCAGTTTGACAGTCTCTTGTCCAAGCGTATCAGCAATAACACTACTCTGTAAATCAACGCTATTTCAACATGGCACTTTTTTTTTTTGTTTTTAAAGAAGAAAAACACATGTATACTTGTACTGGCGAGACTAAAATGTGCATTTAACTATCCTAAAAACAACCATGTGGGCCCATTGAGAACATTTTCGTCGTTGGGTGGGTCAAAATTGAGACACACAGTGACCCATCCGGCCCGTCTAACTACATGAATAAATCAGCGTCAAATTAATTGTTGATGCGAGGAGCTTCGTTTCCCTCCTGCAGCATGTAAATATTAAGCAGTCGCTGCACTAACAGCAAGACTGGATCTCATTTGACAGCTGCTTGTATTTGGCGTTTGCACGTCGTCTGTGGTTTGTTTGGATGTTTCTGGTTGTCTGTGTGTGTTTTGGTGGCAGCAGGTTAGGTCAGAGCTGTGTGTGGTAGTAGCAGTTTGAGTGCATGTTCAGTGCTCCTAAGCTCCTCCGGACGATTTGAGAGAAGTTAGCTAGCTAATATATGCCATGATTTCCCCCCGCCTGTGTGATGCTGCGTGGAGTTACGGCTCCCAGTCGTCGTCGTGGTGCTGCGAGGCGATGATGACCACCACCGTGAGGATGGTGCACAGCACGATGGAGGCGATTCCGACGGCCAGGCTGATGAAGGAGAAGTTGCGGGCCTCGCGGGAGGCTATTTCCGCTGTCACCATGTCCCCTCTGGCTATCGCCGTACGCACCTAGGCCGATGCAGGAGGGAGGGGATGGGTGTGTGGGAGAGAGAGAGAGAGAGAGGAGAAATTAGAATAAACGTTATGTAAGGAGAAGATGCACGAGTGGGAGCGGGAGAGAGTCTAAAACACCATGAATGGATCGATTTCACTGCGGCACAGTCTGAATGTGCAGAAAGAGGCCACTCCACGCAACATTAGCACGGCATAACAACATATACAGCTCAGACCGGTGGGTCCATGCCTTGTCAGCTCAACTCAACTCAAAGCCAGCTGAGCAGGCCCAGAGGAAAAAATCCATTCTGTCCCGTTGCACCGACAATGGTGCAGTTACGTAATCGGGTCTGTTGTGTGCATGTTGGTCAGCACAGTCTGCCGCAACAGAGGCAAACAACAGGCATCATGAGCTCTGCGAGCCACCAGACTGAGCCTTTAAATTTCTGACATCGCGCTCAATTTAACCTGTAGGTTTAAAAAAGCGCCAGTAAAAGAGCAATTGGGGCCTTTCAGTGCAGACGTGGTATACGCGGCATCGCTGAAAGTAGGTTCTCAGTGGCTGTTTTCTTCCGCTGTTTACCTTTTTGTTCTGATTCATAATTCAGAGGTGTTGAAAACATACCGGTCAACACGTGTTACGGACTCTTACGGTGAGGGAGGGCTCAGGTAACTCGGCTGAACCAAACTATCGAGCTAATTTGGTGCAGGAAAGGCAGTTTTTTTTTTTTTTACTTGCAAATTGAATTTTGGTGGAAAAAGCACTGTATTAAAAGTGCAATATTTATGAATTAAACACTCCAAGCAGAGCAACCGCTAACTGCTCCTAGCTGTAGCTGCCATCAGCTAGTTTAGCTCAGTTGGCCTTGCACCAAACAGCTAACTCTGCCTGAGCTTTACTGTCTGACTATCTCCACTTGAGGGACTTTGTATTAAAAGATAGGATGGGCTGGGGCTAGCTAGTTAAGCATGCTACCTTCAGGAGATATATTTGCACACAGTACAAAGACATCTCCATCAACACAGTTAGATACTTTAGCATGCTAACATTTCCCTGCTGGGAAAAAAAAAACAGCATAGACAAGCACCAAAACCAGCACCAAAACACAACATATGCTGGTCTTGCTGGTCTATGCTTTTTTTCCCAGCAGGGTTAGGTATTTTAGCATGCTAACATTTGCTATTTAGCAGTAAACAAAATGTACAACTGAGGCTGGTGGCAACAGGGATTCATCCTCTGAGGAATCTGAATGTCTTTACTTGTCTCTTCATGCTTTTGTGAGTTTTCTCCAGACGCTACAAACGTATGTAGTAAATGAATATTCTTCTTCTTAAATTGGAACTAGCATTTTCCAGTAGTTGTTGAGAGATTTCAGACTGGACCAAAGTGGTGGACACTGAAGGGAAATTATCCTTCAATGTGTCTAAATTAAGTGGGATTTATATGTTCTTACTTTTCTGCATACTTTTCATCACAGTGTCATTCTGAAAAGGTAAGTACGCTTCTCAACATAAAATGGCGATAAAATGACTTCAGGACACATTCGCATTAGAAAGTCTCAGCATGCGAAGGCGCCATTATGTTAATATATCTCCGAGATGAAAAGACGCGCCATTCACCTGCACCGCTTTGATGATGGCGATGATGCCTGTCGGCCAGAAGCAGCAGACGGTGGTGAGCACGGCGATGGGCAGGTAGTCGTGTGGCGGCCGGCGGTCCATTAGGGTAATACTGGGTGGCATCTGCATGGGATGAATCTGTCCCGGTGGGATCGCCGGGTGGCCTCCCGCCGTTGGCATGTAGGGTTGACCCTGAGCAGAGAGGGAGGGAAGAAGACAGAGAGTAAGTACGAGCACTTAATAAAAGAGTCGAGCTGTCACAGAGCAGCTGACAAAGCACTTTTCGCTCGAATGACACAGAGCAAGGTGATACGGTCTAAGAGGAGGAAGGTATTATACCTGCAAAGAATCGTATGTGGCTCAGCTTTATCAACAGCCCGGCAGGAAATGTCTGAAAAAAACTGTGAGACGGTGGCTGTCCTGCAAAATGAGCTACAACACGGACATTTTCTTTGCATTCAGCACTCGCTGCTGTAGTCCTGTACATGCACTCAAACATAAATTATACACCATCAGGGATTTTAAATATGTACTTAATTAAAAGAGACTAATAACGTGTAAAAGATTAAACATCAGCACAAGCTTACACTTCAGTGCTCTCAGTGGTGAGACTGAACAAAAGCAGTTGCACTTTTGGAGTCGCTTGATGACTCACAATCACATTTTAGGGGCCTTATTTTGTTTCCGGTTTACCTCAGGGTAAAGCGTGAGTGGTTCTATCTGCTGCTGTGTAAACATGTGTGGCTATGATTCAAAAACAGTGATATTGTACAAAAGCACCGGTTCACAAACTGCATTAGTTTGTCACAGGTTGTATTTTTCATTTCCTATTCTGAAAGAAAGATGTTCCCTTCTCAAAGAAGAAGAGAAAAACATGCAGCAAACGTCCAGGCAGATGTAAACCAGAGACTGGAGTGGTTTGTGTTTGGTGCCCGTAGACCGCCATCAGCCCTTCTCCAACACATGTGCTGCTCCATTACAAAACAACCTCCGACTGAATGTGTCTTTAACTGGTGGCGCACTCGTCTGGAGTCAGCGAGGTTTAAAAACAGCTTCCTCTTTAGCACTGCAACAGACAAAGTGGATCGAGTCGAGGGAGGTACCATCCGTACCCTGAATGATAACGAAAGCCTATCTGAGGTCACCGCAACCCGCTCGGAGCGTTCTGGCGCACAACCCAGCACGTTTAAAGTAGTCATGGAAACTCAAATCAATGCTGCGTGGTTCGACTTGTCGTGGCCAGACTGAAGTCTCTTTAAATTATCTAACAATTTCCTTTCCCTTTTTTTTTACTGTTCCCAAACAGAAAACTGGATTCCCAAAGAAGCAACACCGCGTCCTTCAGACAGAAGCTCGGTGCTGAGACAGAAAAAAATACTATTAAGTTTTTTTTTAAAAGCCCATCCACGTACGAGTCATTAGCTAAAACGCCCGGCTATCTGGAATAAGTGGAGTGAGTGAATATTCCACTGCGTACTGATTTATCTGTCCGTCCCCACAAAAATAACCAGGAAAGGCTCTGTCTGCTGCCAGATTTAAAAACCGTGCCTGTGAGATACAACCTTGAAAACGTAACGACACGCTCACTTGAACAAATGTATAATTCAGAAGACATAAAAACCCTTTATTTCAGAGGTCTGTCATTTCAAGATAATATTCTGATCACTTCTGAGGCAGATCTCTGGTGAGTTGATTTCACTGGGCTACCAAGCAGCTCTGGAAATCAACACTTCTTAAAAGAAAACACAGCCAACAGAGTTAGCGGAACACTGCCTGTGTTTTCCCTTTAATTAGTACCAAATTACACACTTCTTTCCAAGAAACATATGGTGAAATTATTAGGCCACTTTGCTTCTTAAAATAAAGTGTTACCAAAATAAATTTTCATCCGTCAGATCTGATAGTAAAGGAAGGAAATCATACAAACTCTTCTCCGTGATACGTGCTGGAAAGAAACACTGAGTATATTGAATTTAGAACAGAGTCTAGTGTAATTCTGCCGCAGCCTGATGTCAGACCTGTGAAATCTTTAAAAAGCTTGCCACTTGTCTCTGACTCACCGATGCCATGGGGTAGACGGGTACGTAAGCTGTGCAGGGCTGCAGCTGAAGCGGGTAGCCCGGGTGGATGTATCCCACGGGCGGGTGAGGCATGGCGCCTCCGGGGCCCTGGGTCTGGACCGTGTAGCCCTGCGGAGCGCCCTGGGGTCCCAGCGGGCCGCAGTGGAACTGGGTTTCCTGGAGATATCCCTCTGAGCCCGGAGGAGGAGGCGGAGGAGGGTAGTTGGGTTGGGTGCCCGGAGCGGGCTGCATGCCCGGGTGTTGGGGTACGTTGGGGTCCTGCGGGCCGGCGAGGTACGGAGGAGGCTGCATGGTCTGACGGCCAGAGTCATCGAGACCTGAGAGATGAAGAAAAACCAGAAAGAGTGAGGAAGGATAAGAAAAAAAAAACAGGTAGGAGAGGAAACACAAATAGAAAAGGCAGAGGAAGAACAAGAAAAGAAGCAGATTATCTAACTCGAGCAGTGCCACAGCACGTTTGTCCGCATGTTGATCGTCTTATCCATGGAAGCCCAGTTCTGCCAGTTAAAGAAGAAAATAAGATTAAAATTAAGCTTGAAGAAAGAATATTCCCACGGTAAATCATAATTATGAGATAAAGAGTCATCATTTATCCCATAATTTAGTTTTATCTCCTCATTTTGACTATTAAATCTCATATTTTCAACTTCTTAACTTGTAATTATGACTTTTAACTCATAATTTTGACTTTTCTCCTTTCCCTGACAGAAACAGGCCCCCCGTGCTTGTCTCAGTGTCGGAGAGGGAAACAATTACACAGATGAAAGCTTCAGTAGCGTCGCAGAAAACCTGCACAGCCTTTGTACTAATGATGACAGTGATTGGCATTTTGACCTCTGAAGAAGAAAAGCCTCTTTCTCTCCATCTCCCCTCAAAAAAAAAAAAGAAAGAAGAAAAAGAGGTTGCTAAGCGGTTGGAAATGTGACATTTCTGAGACAGAGAACTGGTCGTTCTGTCTGTCTGAAGCGTCCGTCTGCTTTTCTGGACATCTAAACATTTCAGGCTCACACCTCTTCTCCCTTTGTGTTCGCCTAACATCGGAGATGACTGATTGTCGTGTTTGCACAGCGGGGAAGCCGCCGAGGGTGCGGTAATCCATTCTGACAGGGACATGAGGAAGAGAGACGGAGAGAGATGGAGGTGAGGATGGAAGAGTAAGGGTTTGATGGGACCGAAGAAGGAGAGCAGGATGCAGTCAGAGGAGCAGAGCCGGGTGAGTGATGAGGGATGACGACTTTTGCTTTTTACGTAACAGACCCCGAACTCTGTCACAAGCAGGAACTGGACCAGAAGCAGACAGAGCGGGAAAAGGAAGCGAGCAAAGGGGGGGTGGGACACCTTTAAAAGGTCAGGACGATCAGCTTGGCAGAGAGAAAAAATACATGTCGGTGTTTTCTCCTTTTAATGTCTGTTCAGTCCAGAATCTGTCACGAGAAGCTGTTGAGTGGTGGATTTTTTGGCACCAGATTCAGATAAAAAAATATGCCTTGTAGGTCTGTGGTACCTTATGTAACCACCAGAGAAAAAAGGAGGGATTAAGGTTGTTACTACTCAAGAACAGATATCAGGTCTCATTAATCTGTGAAATGAGCCATGTATGTATTATTAAAGGTAACCTAACACTTGCTTTAAGCTCAAAACTGTTTTTAAGACCAGAACTGGACGCTTTAATTGAGTCACACAGATCTTAAATTAATATCTTAAGAAATGCTTAGTTGTCGCAATTCCAATGTTGATGGTTTCTATCAAGCTATCTTTTTGTATTTGGTTCCAAAAAGAGATATCAACATTCATCACCGTGTGCTTTGACAGGTCAAATTGAAAATATTGATTTGCAGGGCTTTGGTAGCCGAATGTTTAAGGCCACAGGGCTGCATGGCCTCAACAAGGTCGTCAGTTTGATTCTCACACCCTTCTCTCTCAACCATTTACTCTCTTCCTCTGCTGTCCAATAAGGAAAAAAATTGCCATAATATGATATAAAACCCATTTGCCAGGATAAATGTTGGCTATGTACGTTTTTGCGAACTACAAATGTGTTAAAACTTAAACAAATCTTCAGTTTTTATGTTGTATGACAATGCTGTGCTTATGCTCTGGTCAGGTTTAGGCAGGTCCACATTTTGACTTGGTTACGGTGAGAAGATTTCATGTTTTGGTGTAAAATACCTGTTTTGGCTGCCACGGGCACGGCTGTACATTTTCCAGAGGTCTCCTTACAAATATCCAGTGATGTCACGCGTATGAATGCTCTCACAATGTGAGACTCGGGTCGTAAAACGTGTTATGCGACTATGACATGACGCGTTTGTTGAAATATCTGTATGACACGTACTATTGTATCAGTGGATGGCAAAAACGGTAACTGCCGACAACATTTTCTCCTGGCCATTGAGCTGAAAAGATAAAAGTACGGACATTTACCAAAACAAATGAAATCAAACATGTCACATAAAAAAGAATCAGTGGACTGACTCTTTTTCACAGAGACATTTTAAACTGCAGAAACAGGAAAAGCACAAGTGGAACTGATAACATTAATGGTGGTTCTGCTTCATCCAGTGAATTGAGATGCAAAATACTGCAGCTGGAACCGGGCTCACCTACATAAAAGAATAATAATGTTTTTAACGAACTTCTGGTGAGATGCTAGCTGCATTTAGTTGGCCTTTTCCTGTATCTAATCAAATAGCTTTAAGTTACTTTTTAGATTACAATTTTTTGATTTTTGTTAACCTTCCCTGTCAAGTCAAGACCATGTGCATCTAAATCTGTTGATTCTGAATTCAGAATATAATATCTTTGATCTGTTTTTCATCTCTATACCATCTGAGTATATTTCTATCACAAATCGTCTGGGAGGGCCTGGGCTGAATTTCAGTGCACATTGTTTTGTAAGATGTGTATAAGTGACAAATAAAGAACAATAAACCTTAAATTGAAGCATTGGGTGTTTCTTCATGTATATAAAACATCCTTCTACTTCTTAAACTATATAAACTATTTAAAAACCCCTTTGGATTTGCTGGAGAATGTATTGAAAGACACGTCTTTCTCTGAGCTCATCACACGTTTTAGAGGTGCATGGTTCACACACAGCACAGCTACCAACACCCTCTCTTATAGAATATGATGCATCGCTGTGGATTAAACTCAGCAGTACATTAAGAAGTTAAAATTAGCTCAACCTGCTCAACGCCTGGAGCTGTAAAATGCAACATAGCCCCACACATTAATGCAGCAGTAATATGAATCCAAAAGCATCAGTGTTAACCTTGCTTTTGCTGATAATATCCAACATGTTTTACTGTAAGTTGAGTCTTTTCACAGCGTCGTATCAGCTAAAGGATCTGAACAGGGTGGTTTCCACCACGACACACGTGTTGGACGAGTCAAGTCAATTTTAATCACACTGTGTGGCCCAAATTTGCCCCAGAGGCCCATTCTGTCAACGACGTTCTATTCAGCTGTGAAGAGTAGGATTAAACATTAATAAGTTTCCTTATTATAAGTAACACTTACATAATATAGAAAATTGTTAGAGACAGCGTGTAGAGCAATGTTGAGAAAAGCAACTTGTAGAACGACCAAATTAAGTCCACTTAACTCCAACCGTCACTTCTGGTGAGAAAGTTGGTGGTTGATTCCCGGAAGGCCTACAGAGATATCTTAAGTCAACAAGCTTGTTTATTTTGTTGTAATTTTTAAAGACATACAGATAAACTGTATCTGCTGTTACCACTGTGTTTATTTCACACAATATGTTGCTTTGCTAGTGTTAGATATCAACTCAACAGCGACATCTTGGCGCTTGTTTGGAGATGTAACTACCCGATTTGATTGGCTGCCAAAGACGTTGGCTTCATTCATGGAGTGGTTGCCCGATGTGAGTGGTGAATGTGCAAGTACGTCTTCTAGCTTGAAAAGATAGTTACGGCAAACAGGTGTGGACAAACCACAAACATAACTGCAATAAAAATTGAAATTTGATTAAATTCACAAATTTTTTAAGATAACAACCAAAAAGAAAGATTTTCACTCAAATACTATGGGAAATTCTGTCTAATAAAGAAAGATGAGGTGTTATTTATATAAGTGGTTGCAATCGAGTCTAAAACAAATTTGATGTTGTTTGTCGTGTTGCCATACCTAGCTAGGCATAGTGACGGGGGTACACGCAAACTGTAATTTCTGTGGCCCAAAGGTAAATTAGGTTTCCAACTAAATGTTTAAACGGACTAATTGTCACTGATGAGAAGTGAAACAACCACACAAAAACGCGCTTAGGATAAATTAGACCTTTACTTATACTTGAATTGTATGTTAGCTAGTGCATGACGCAGGTGTTTTCTGCCCGGACGTTACTGTTAATAAACCACGCCCCTTTCCGGTTTCCCTCATCTGACTTCATTTCGGAAAAAACTCTGTATGTAAGTGAATGCAGAGAGACGAATATGTTTTGATCCCGTTTGCATTGTGCCATTACTTACACATATGATGTTTGTCAATTTAAAAGCCATTTTTCTAAGACAAGAAAGTCGCTGTTCGGCGTAATCAAAGTAAAATATCGTGTAGTTTTGTGTTAAACCGTCTCGCTCAACACACGTCACCAATACCAACATGGCCGCCAGCTTGGCACAGCAAAGGTACTGAAAAAGATGAAAATCACAAAAAATCTGCTCATATTGACAACTGCAGTTATGTGAATGTGTAGTTTGTCCGTTCTGTGAGCTGCAACTATACAGGAGCAGCTCAACAATGTTTAGGTTTCGGCTTTTGGTGAGCGTTAAACTAGACGACGTCACTAACGCGACGGTTGGCTGTGTACTCTATAATGACGTATTTTCACAGTCTTATTTTTTATTCATTTTACGACAGACTGAGACTTTTTCTAGTTGGAAAATCATCCTTTAAATTGACAAACATCATGTGTGTGCTTCACGACACAATTCAATCGGATCAAGAATGTATTTCTCTCTCCATTCACTACCATACAAAGTTTTTCTGAGATAAGGTCTCATGTGGGGAAACCGGAAGGGGCGTGACGTCAGCTCTTTATGCCAATAATAGCCCACTTAAATGTACATTTCTTGATTCTTGGTCCTTTTTTGGACCGTGGGCCTGTTAATTTGCACAAACCTCAGTCATTTAAAGGATCAATGAGTCAGGCAGACATGGAATAACACAACCTTACAACCCCTCAGTCCCTGCAGTCTGCTACGTAGAAAATAGAGAAAAAGGGGGGTGCATTTTGGTAATCATTCCTCACAAATAGACGTCCTGCATCCTCATAAATAACATGAGAGATTTGCTGTTTTGGTAATATCTGTGCACGGGTTAATAGACCACACAGAGTTAATCAAAACGAGGAGACAGTCTAATGTAATGTGTCTGTTCTTTATAGTATCAATGGCAACTTTATGAGTTTCATCACCTTTATTCTTTTACCTTTTTATCCTAGAGAGACAACCAAAAAAAGAGGAGATACACGTGTTTTTTTTTCCGCTCGTGCAGCTGACGTTGACGATTATTAATTAAGGGCTTTTAAACACGCGCGCAAGCGGAGACGTGCACGCGCAAAGGACACCCACACTCATGTCTATAGTCAGGAGAGATGTACGTAGGCCTGTGCGTAATGATGACAATAAGACACACAGCAGGGGAAAGGGGGACAAAAAAGAAAAATCACAGTTATCCCAATCTGAAAATTTCAAGCAGCCTTTTATAGAATCATCACAACAAGTCCTCCAGTGTTTTGAGCAGAAAATGACCAGATTTAAAATGAGAATATGAGCACATAAAGTGTAAGAACGCTACTTTAAACTCTCTGGATGTAACAGGAGGGCCTGCGCTGGGTTTTCTCCCCCCCTCAGGCTGCACCCACACAGCGGTGCATCATCCTATAGAAGCGGCGCTGTGCAGATAAACAGCGGACGGAGACGCAGATGACAGAAAACAAGCTGTGGTCAGCTTGACATCCGCACGCCAAACGCCTACCATCCACACGAAAATACCCACATTTGCGAGCAAATTAGACTTCCACGTTGAATGCAATTAAAAAGAAAAAAAAAAAACCCCTCTCACCGTGTTTCTCCGACGCCATCCCTTCCGATCTTCTGCTTTAACTCCGGCTGATGGTGAAAAAAAACCGCTCCTTTCCTCCGTGCGCGATGATGCAGACTTTTTTTTTTCTACTCCAAACGCGTACAAGCCATCCTCAAGATGTCTTCATCTTCAACAAACACCCACGTTTTTTAAAAAATATTATTATTATTATTATTAATATCAATAACTTCGCGTGTTTTTTTCTAATTTTTTTTCCCCTTTTAATTTAAAAACTCTGTCCTCCTGCAGCGCTCGGCTCCCTCTCCGCTCCTCTCCTCTCCTCCGTCTCTCTGTGTGGCTGAAGTCTAATAAGGTTTCTCCACTAACGCGTCGCCGTACATTGAATTAATCAGACACAAAGCTATCGTTGTCTTAAAGCGACAGTCCTGACTGGGGAAAATGCACATGGACTGTGCTGGAACATCCCATTATAGCTCAACAAAGAAACCCTGCATTGCATTTTCTTTCCCTGCACCTGATGATAGTCCTGAGAGGAGTTTGTTCACAGGATGTCAGAAATCCAGTGAAGAAGTGGCTGTTTATGATGAACGACATACAATTTTCTACATTATCTGAGGGAAAAAAAAGACACTGCATCATGGTTCTGACATACAGATTTTTATTACTGTACAATAAATTACAACTGTCTGTGTTTTGGTCTGTTGTATTTTTTTTTTAAAATCATTCCCTTCTTCCTGTTCAGAAATCCTCATGTAAACATGTTTTTTGTAGGCACATACACCATTGCTAACATACATCTCACACCTTGCACACAAAGCAACACTTGGCTGCAGGCATGCCTCCGTCTCTCAGTGGGTGTAGAGGGAGGCGGTGAAGACGATGTCCCTGCGGATGGCCAGGGAGGCCTTCTCCATCTTGCTCCCCAGGACGGAGTCTCCCACGATGCGGGCGGCTTGTCGCACCTCCTTCAGCACCTCGTCCAGGCGCTGGATGCAGCGCACCACCGTGCCCTCCTGGACGTCCGTCAGCTGGGCGATCTCTGCGAACGGCTGCGAGGAGGAGAGATGTGACATGGTGAGAGGGTGTGAGATGCAGCACGAGAAGGAGTAGTGTTCTGAAGGAAACACGAGGTAAAATCTGCACCCAGATAACCTCATAACGAACTAGAATTGCACTCCGTAGAGTGCATACCTCCGCCAAAGGCCAGCAATGCCCTTTGTATTCACTCACTAACACCAGACAGAAATACATATGATTATTTAAATCAACATCTGCGTGTTATTCGCTGAGACGTCCTATTTTGCGATGTTAAAGAACTTGAGAATAACTTCCAGGGGCTGTCTCTTTATCCAGATCAGCACCAAAAGGAAATGCGCTCTATTCTGGGCTGAGACCCATCCTCCATCCGAGTTTAATGGAAATCCATTCAGTAGTTTTTGTGTACTGCTGCTGACAAACCAACCCACAAACAGACACGAGTGAAAACATAACCTCCCGCGATGAGGTAACAAATTACTGGACAGACAAAACTAATCGACATTCAAGCTTTGAATTCTCATACAGTACGTTAAACAAAGACTCATTACCGTGAGTAAGCATAGCAAAGAAAAAGGGAAAAAGACACAAAACAATGGATATCAATCAAGAACCAATCGTGTGAGCAGACGCGTTCTTCTGTTAATTATCTCTCAAGTACAAATTGAAGTAGTCCAGACAAAACAGCAGGCGGCAGTAGCTCTTTCAAATTTTGCTACATTTTTGTTTTGTTTTTCAGCTGTTTTCCCGTATTTATTGCTAAAAGAAGCATTGATTATGGCAGGAATACTTTCATAAATATTGGAGAACAAAGTGCTGGTTTCAGATTTGGATCAGTGAACTTTGAGACAATCGCCACCCACGACATCTTTCGACTGTCCAACCTGACCAGACCACCTCAGGGAGGGATAACCACGCTAATGCATCTTAGATTTAAGGCTGCTACTACTACTGTCCGGCTGCAGGAAAAGGAATTATTCAAATGGATGTCAGGTGTTCACATCTCCACAGAGGCTCCACCTCAATATCCAGGATTAAGCTGTTGCACTCGACGGGCGGACCGTGTTTGGAGACAGACAGAGCACAGATGGACAATGTTTAACCGATCTTTGACCAAACTTCTGTGAAGATGCCGACCACATTATCATCCCCATCCCTTTGCTGTTGTTTGTCCTCCCCGTCTGGTTAATGATCGTTTCAAACTCCTGCCCACATTATGTAACACAGGCTTTCTGGTGAGAAGACGTCTCCAAACACCAGCTGAGAAGCTCTTCTGAGCGACACAGAAGACAAAAATGTCTCCCTATGACGAGTAAACTGATTTATTTGTAAAATGTTTCCTTTGAACACAGTTTTTCTTATTCAAATACAAGCGAAACCCATTCAGATTTGTATCTCAGCTGAAAGTAAATATTGGGAATCCCTGTGAAATACGTTCTAAATGTAAATGTTCTTTCAGTGTCTTTAAATAGTCGCTGAAAAACTTTCACTTCTGAACCAGTTTTGAACGTCTCTCCACTGGAAAAATGCTCACTGGGATATAAGAGTCAAACCTCACCATTCCTCTGGCCCAGCAGTAAACCACTTCTGTCAGGCCAAACTTGAACTGGCCAACAAACTCCTCAGCCGTCTGTGGTATCCCACAATCCCTCTGCAGCTCTCCGATACGCTGGGCCACTGAAAGCACCCGATCGATGCCCTGAGAGCAACAAAAAAGAGACAAAGAGAGAGAGCGAGAGAGAAAGGAACAGATGGTAAAGAGTGCGTTTTTAGTTTTACAAACAGCCCTTAAATGCATCGCTCTCTTGCCTCTTAGTGTTGACAGGGTGACCTTGTCATTTACGTCCAAGAAATCTGTTTCACAAGCTGTACCATGGCATGTCTGCTCTCCTATCTCAGGTCGACAGAGCGGAGTCATCACGAATTTATGCCCTCATAAAGCAGTTTCATGTATCAGGGGCCGTTCACAAGACTTACTGACACAGCAAAGGCGTCTTTGACAGACGACTGCATTAATATGTGAGTGAGTGACACGGGTGAGTCGGGCGAAGAGTTCCTCTTGCCCTTTCTGCAGGGCGAGGATGTTATGCTTCAGATCTGCACCGGCACAATGTTAATGTAACGTGAGAGTGAGTCACTGAAGGAGGAGGCTGTACCAGTATGTCAGGACACAAGCGTCACGGCTGATGTCACTTTGTTTCTTCTGTGTTTTCATGAGAGAACCTGCCTGAACAAAGACAAACACTTCCTCCTCACCTCCTGCAGCGTGTTGGTAATGTGCGGCTCCACCTGCGTGTTCTGCGTGAAGACCAGACAGGACAGCAGGGCGGCGCTCTCCTCGGGCGCCAGCGGGCTCAGTGCGTTCTCGAATAGCAGCTCGGTCAGCAGCAGCTCGTGGCTGCTGATCTGACAAGCGACGCGGCCTTTCAGCTGCACCGCCCCGCTGCTGTCGACGTACTGGAGAGACTGCAGCACCTGAGGCAGACAAACGGGGGAATAAACCTCTGACTGTGTTCCTCCAGGATCGATACAGATGAATCGGGCTGCACTCTTAAAGTCAAGTTTGTATCTACGCGGTTAATATTAAAGTTCTCAGCCTTTCCATGTCATGAACCCCCTCAGAGAAATCAGGTTTGTGTTAAAGACCCTCCCACCCGGGAACTGTAACCTTTAACTCACAACTTCCTGAGAGTTCCACTTTCCTCATGGATCACTGATCATTTACAATCTTTATTTGTCTCTTCTTCCTCTTATTGTTTTTTTTTTTATCAAATCAGTACATTCTGATAATCATTTGCTTATAATCTTGTGTGGCCTGTCCTCTTCCATGTTGGAGAGGAAGGGGTCCTCCTGAACCCTCACTCACACTCACATCATTTGTTTAATCTCTTTGTATTAGTATTTTGTCAGTATTCTGACTTTGTCGGTCTATAACATAATTTCTCTGCTAAACAAGTTTTGTCTTACGTGAATTGATGGTCTACGCCGGACAGAGTGTTGTGATTTTGAGCTGTACGAATACATTTTACTTGACTACCTGTAATCTTATCTGGAGTACAAGGACAGGTGTACAACTTCTACTGCTGTGATGTGTATTACAGGCGTTAGCTATAGGCCTAAATATAAATACGAGTGCTTTAAAACAACTAAAATGAGATGGACGCAGGTCAGAGATTTCAGCTTAAGTAAATAAACCTAACTGCAGGACTGAAACAACCTTACTTTGACAGAGAGAGGTCAGGGCAGCGAGTCAAACGTTTGATTCATACCTTGATCCTCTGATGGTATTCAGGCAGCAGAGACAGGGACTGGTCTGACACCAGGAACAGCAGCCTGTCCAGCTCCTCCTGCACACTCATCCTCTCCTTAACCCGAGCAAACTGAAACACACACACACACACACACACACACACACACACACACACGCACACACACATGCACACACACATGCACACACACATGCACACACAGAGCATGATTACTTAACGTGAGCGTACAACAGCAGCACCGCAGCACTTGACCTGATTTCACTGCAACAAAAAAAAAGGCAACTCTGCATTGTAGTGAGGGGGAAATGTTGCTTATTGTACCCTCATTAATGGAAGGGAAGAGTCTCTTTGTGAATCCGTTACATAGACCCACTGAGGCCAATTACTGTATATTAACTGCCTGCATTGTAGAGCATTCTGCATTAATGCCCACAATGCAGCATAAAGACACAAGGAAGTGTGAACCTTCAGTGATGAGAGGAGACAGTGATACAGCAAGTAAGAGCTTGTTATCTTGCCGGGCGGCGAGAGCTCTGCGCGTGAACGTGCGAGCGCGCGCGAGGCGGCTCGAATGACACGCTGCGCCTGCGAGACAGTGATGAGCTGCAGCTACGAGCCTATATGGGTAATTATAGAAACAGCCGGCTCCGATTCACGCATCTCATCTCCTCGGGCGAGGCTGCCAGGAAGACTGGATAAGCGACACAAAAGGCAGAAAATCTTGTGGTGGAGTTTGATGTTGTTGTTGCGAAACTAGAGGAGGCATGACGGAGGGATAAACAGAAGAAAATAAATGATGAAAGGTTTCAAAAGGAGCCAATTGCAAAGTGTCTTATGTGGGGTGTGATGTTAATGAGCTGCATAAAAATGCAATTTCGTCGTCTTTACTACCATTGCTTCATCATTCATCTGCATCAGCTCAAAATTATAAATAACTCCCACAGAGAACTGACAAAGAGAGCTTTCTTCAAGGACGGCCTCAAACACACACCTGCTCCGCAAAAGTGGGCGAGTTTATGCAGTTGAACCCTCTGAGGCTGTCCTGCAGCACGCGGAGCCGCATGGAGTCCTCCACCACGTCGACGCTCTTCAACTGGAGGTCGTTCACGGGGTCGAGGCTCGGGAGGCCACCGGGACTGGCCTCGGCCAATCGCAGGAGCTCCTGGGTCGCCGTGGAGATGGCCTGGCCGGGTGGGTCGAGCCTGAACAACGAGGTAATTTAAAAGGTAAAGGGTAATTTATGGGGTCCAACATGCCCTGACAGAACATATATCACACACTGCAAGGTACAGTATTTCTAGACAATCAGACTCCTCAGGATTACAGTAAACACATCAACCAAACACACCGACACACACCTGAATCGTGGCTGCTGCCTCTTGTTGTAGTTGTCGATGATTCGGTCTGGAATCACTTTGAGGGTTTTCACCGTGATGGCCGAGACGTCCTCAAGCTTCAACTTCTGCACCGTGTGGCTGCAAGGGCCTGATGAAAAACACAGAGAGCAAACATCACACACGCATGTAATTTAGTACATCAGTCTGCGTGAGTTCACTCGTCTGTTCTCCGACCTTCAGGTATGAAGAGAGCTGTGTTGAAAAGGTGAGGGAAAGCGTCGCTGTTGTTGCATTTTCCATCTCCTTCCTCGTTGCCCTTCTCACAGATGATCAGAGCTGTGAAGGTGCGATTCACGGAGTCATTGGACACCTGGAATGAGGAAAAGGCACATGAAGGAACCAGGCTGATTAATGTAAATAAACAAAGCAGGCGGCTCTGCAACATATTTCCACTTTGCAGGACTTACAAAGCAGTAAAGACAGGTTTTTACCCGGTGCGATGATTTTTAGAGAGTGTCTGTGTGAATGACTATATCTCTTTTCTGCTTCTGCTCAAACCACAATGAAAAACACACACACAACACACACACATCTACCTGGAGGATGACTCCTAGTGCGTTGAAATGCTGCTTGTTGTTCACCACCACAACTCGACCCACAGACAGAGCTTTCAGCCCGTTCACAGACTCCAGAATCGCACGCTGAAACCAGAAAAAAGCAGGCCGGAAATCAAGGCTGTGATCGAGTTTGATCCTAGCTGTATGGATGTGTGCGTTTTTTTTTACCTGTAGGGCCTCTTTGGTGGTTCGTAGCTCCGTCACGGTGTGGTAGTAAGGCAACAGGTCCGACAGCTGGCCGTCCGTGTCCAGAGGAGGCAGAGAGGAGACCATCTGCTTCAGCTGGCTGATCCTCTTCTCGTGGGTCTACAGCAGGAGGAAGAGCAATAGAGGAGAGGAAATGAAAAGCTTTTATATCACATTTGTCAGTTTCCATGAGTCAGGGACGATGTGAGAGAGAAAAGCGATGAGGGGGAGGAGAACAGGGAGAGAGATCACAGAGGAGTGAAAAATGAAATAAAGCTGTTATATGTGAAACCTCACCTGAACACTACAGTATTTATGATCGATACAGTGACACGTTACCTGAGTGTCTCTGTGGTTTTCAGAAAAGCTCCTCCTCATCATGTCGGTCACGCGGAGGGCTTCGACTCGCAGCAGGTTGAGGATCATCGTGTAGGTGAGTCTGAACTGGGACTGGAGGAGGGTCGGTTTGCCCTGAGAGCAGAAACAAGGGGATGTCGTCAACAAAAGAAATGTCATGCAAAAAACAAATAGGGGGCAGCATTTCACAGTGTAACTGCTGTTAACTGTGGCTGTAATGATCTAGTTGGCTGTGCAGCTAGCGGTCTGGACTGGGAGTTGGACAATCAAGGGTTTCTATGTGTTTTCACTGCTGGCACAGGTGCTTTGGACCTTGATGGTCTGGGGCTTCCGGTTGGCTAACTCAAGTAGATATCTCTTCAACAATAATTTAACATCATGACATCAAAACTAGAATTTCTGCACATTTTGTTGATGTTTGTAGTTCATTTTTAATGTTTTAACTAAAATTCTTACATATTCTACCTTTAAATGAAACTGAAGTTGGCCAGCGTAGGACAGAGCACTGGCTCTATTACAGGAAGGGGACTATTGAAACTCAGACACTCCTCTCCACACCGGCACTGAGGGAAATTGAGTTAAAATAACCCACTCAGCTGTGTAATTAAATGTTAAATGAATAACCCAGCAACACCTTCCTTGAAATGCAGCCAAAACAAACAGGAGGCTGAGCTCTGCTTAAAGAGATTATGAATATCTCGTGATGTTGACCAGAGACCGGCTGCAGGAGGAAATTTAATAGAAACGCTTAATGTTATATAAACCCACGAGGCCGGCCTCACCAGCATCATGACATGCAGATCTGCCATCTCGTGAACTCCAGCCTTGCACAGGATGATGACGGTGCCCGTGGCGTCCAGGCCTCTCCTGCCTGCTCTGCCCGCCATCTGAATGTACTCGCCTGAAGGTGCGGTTAAAAACATAAAAGACATGTCAAAAAAAGACTGTTTTCCTCCACTCCTCAGAGATGAAAGAGCATATCAAATGTGGCTTTAGATGAAAGGCGGGAAAGGGAGAGCAGCGCAAGACCTGGCAGCAGATTTCTGAAGCCCGTGCCGTCGTGTTTCCTGATGCTGTCGAACACCACGGTCCTGGCAGGCATGTTCACTCCCATCGCAAACGTCTCGGTGGCAAACAGAACCTGGGAGATGAAGGGGAGACGTGGGAGTCTTTGTTTTAACTACCTGTGGACCAACAGTTCTTCACAGATAAAGTAGAGGAGAAATATGTTTGATATCTTTTAGCGTATATTTGATGTGATTAATTCACTTTACTGCATTATCTTAAAAGAAAAATAAAATGCATGTATTCGGTCTCTCGTCTGACTCACCTTCACGAGACCTCGGGAGAAGAGCATCTCGGTGACCTCCTTCAGTATCGGCAGGATCCCGCTATGATGGACGGCTATTCCCCTCTTCAACAGGTCCCTCATGACCAAAATCTAAACATCGCATTTGTAAGTCGATTTTATCATCAGTACATCTTTTATGCTTAACTCTATGTAGATACACGCCTCAGTCCTTGTCACAGATGGTTGAGAGTGCCGTTTCACTCTGATTTGGCTTAAAATGGGCAAGTGAAAGAAGTCGTAATTGTATTAAAAAAAGGTTTTTTTTACCACATGAAATCTAAAAACCAACATGACCGTTCTCTACCTGAGGCAGCTGTCGGTCTCCTCCTCGGAGTCGACTCAGGCTCTTCTGGAAGAACGAGTGGATCTCGGCCTTCTCTATGGAGGTGGTCAGGTCCATGGACTCCAGAGAGCGGGCGTTCTCGTCGCAGCGCGTCCGAGAGAACGTGAACGCCACCACCGGCGTCTGCTGCCGCTGAGACAGGAAGTGCAGGAGAGTGAGCCACACCGCTCGGTCCTGGTAGGGAAACAAAAATGAAAAAGGGGGGGGTGAGAACATGAAGCACGAGGACGTCGTTAGAGAAAAACCCAAGGTGATGTCTACCTGACTAGCTGAGGTGTTGTGCGAAGTACTTTTCGTGCCGAACGATTGGGCGTGTTTGCTGGTGCGCTCCTTCTTGGCATCAACAGCTGCATAATACCTGAACAAACAACCTCCCTTTATGAGAAACGATTTAAATTATCTTTCTTAAATAACCCTCTGCAGCAGAGAAAAGTTTTACCCTTTTGTGAGGAAGTTGCCGACAGCATCCACCAGCAGGAACATCTCTTTCTGAGTCTTGGTGCTGTTTCCCGTGTAGAGATAATGCTCCAGAGGCACAGGTCTCTTCATCGTGCTGATCACGTAAATATGCCTCTTCTTTATGCGACTAGAAATGAAAAATTGATGCGGGAGAGCGGGAAACGTTCAAAAGATACTAAAAATGCAATTAATATTAAAAGCCTGTGTCTTATTTGGAGCACCTACCCGATCCACTCGCTAAACTCCAGGGCATTTGGCACTGTGGCGCTCAGGAGAATGATGCTGACGTGATCTGGAAGCATAATCAAAACCTCCTCCCACACGACTCCTCTCTGAGGAACAACAAAGGGAGTTAAAGGAGGACAGATAAACATTATTCTCGACTTTCAACAGCAAGTTCAGTAAATGAAAGATTCAGAGAGCCGTCCTGACCTCGGCATCGTTGATGTAGTGAACCTCGTCAAAGATCACCCACTCCAAGTCTCTGATGACCTCTGACCCGTTGTAAAGCATCGATCTGAGAGAGCAAAAAATAAAATACAAGTACTTCCTTGAGCAATCAGCTAGACATTTAATTAATCTAACTTATGGGGCCGTTAGACCACAGTGTTAATGTCTCCTTTGTGTGCAGTGAGCTGGCGAGCAAACAGTTTTTATGACCGTGGTGAAAATGTTGTTTTTGAAAGGCTAAACCCCAACAAGTGTGGACTGAACCACAATATTTAGTCAGATAAACATTTGTGACTTTTGGTAATGGACTACATCAATCTTTTTTCAACGACTTTTGGAATTTACAACGCTCTGGAATCAATTAAATAGTTGGATTACAAGGTCGCTTACACAGACGCTTCTGAATTCTCCTTCGGCTATCGGAGATGGCGCTAACATTAGCCTACTTTAGCTTAATATATGAGAAGTTTACGGATGTAGTAGAAACATTTATGGGTGTAAAAATGATTTTACCCTGCAGATATCTTAGTTATACTAAGATTGAGCTAGCTGAGCATTTTTGTCTTTATATGTGCAGCATTCATCCCACGATCTCTCAAAAGCAGCCGACTCAACAGATGTCGTCTTTGTAGCTGGTTTGCTAGCCCACTTGGGCTTGGCATACTTGCTGGGGTAGTAAATTAGGTTACATTACTTAGAGGTGTCTACTGATTTGACTGATTGTTTTCCATTTATTACTCAGAGCCAATGCATTTCCATGGAAACTGGGGTAACATAAAAACTTGTTTTTATCATTTTTAGCACAACAAGAACTTTCATTTTTTTTTATAATCATTGAATTCATTTTTATGCAATATTGCTTAATTAAGACTTTTTAAAACAAATAATAATTATTTAGATGAAGCAGCCCGAGTACCTGAGGATCTCTGTGGTCATGATGAGACATGAGGACTCGGGACTGATCTGGACGTCGCCCGTCAGGAGTCCAACATCTCCAAAAGTGTTCTTAAAGTCTCTGAACTTCTGATTGGACAGGGCTTTGATGGGAGAGGTGTAGATGGTCCTGTCAAAACACCAGATTAGAAAGAAAATCAGAATATGATTTGCACAAAGAAAAAGAGAAAAGGTTGACGCTGTTAAGATATTCCAGTCCTACTTCAAACAAGATACCTTCCTCATGTCTCTATGTAGAAAACAAGTACAACAGCATGCAGAGAGAGCAGAAACACAAGATGATAGACTTTATTTTAATGAGCTGAGAGTTTTCATGCCTTCATCTGTGCTCTAAAGAAAGAAAGCAACCTGCTGCTAACATTTAGAGATGTCTTGAAAGGCAGAGCGCACTTCCCCTGAGCACATGGGCCTCACATAAATTTCACTAATTAGTCAATTTAAATTTTTTGGATATGTTGAATTCTTCCTTTTAAAACAGACTGGATAATGCTAAAGTATGTGTGTCATCACTTACTAAAAGATCTCCATACAACAACAGCCAGAAGTGGCACAAGGTCACACATTCTTTACTCAAGTAGAAGGAAGAAAGAACAGACTCTGAAATACACTCAAAGTATAAAAGTAAATCATATCCCTCTGAAGGACATTTCTACCAGGCATTTCTGTGCAAAGCTAACTGAACCTCACGTCATATTAATATTACTCAAAGACTATTCAACTTAAAAGGTAGAAACAAGAAGATTCATTCATCTGAGCTGTTTGTAAACACACCAGAAAGACAGATTGTTGAATGTCATTCCCAGTTTGTCACATTTTGGGTTAGTAGTTAATAATTCGTCATCGATAATTCCCCCAAATGAATAAAAACTAAAGTAAGTGCCTGTTTTAAAAATATAAGAAGTAGAAAGTACCGATATTTGTGGGGGGTAAAAGTAAAAACCTGTCAGAAAAGTCAGTGTTCAAGTAAAATACAGATACCTGAAATTCTACTTAAGCACATGATGTATTTGTACAACAGCATACTACACTGTGATAGTTGCTTCCAGTCGAACTTGGAAAGATAAACTGCTGTCTTTAAGCTCTGCTGTGAGTGTGTTTAGCTCGCTGCACCACGACAAACAGCGAGGGGGCGGGAGAAATTGATTTGTCCCAACACATACACACCTCGTCATGTGTTTCTGGGAGAGAGCGATGGCGTATTCGGCCACCACTGTTTTGCCTGCCGATGTGTGAGCGGCCACAAACACGGAGTCGTGAGCCTCCAGCCGGAGCACAGCCTGCTTCTGGAAGACATCCAGCTCGAACGGCCACTGGAGCAGAGGAGGAAACGGGTCGTTTATTACCAAGTGATGATTCACACAGTGGCGGCAAATAAACAGGTGACACTCTGAGGATTGCACAGATGTAAACGCACAAACAGATACATGGTATTTAAGGCCAGGGTGTTTCTAGAATCCCCACCTTGAAAGCTGGGTTTGGGACGCGTTTATAGAAATCATCGCAGGGTGCCGTGATGTTGACGGGGATGGCCCATTTCTTACTTTCCTCCGGGTTTTCTTTTGGCTTCGATTTCTCATCTTTTCCTTTCTCTGGGGGAGCTGAGGATGACACAGCATCCTGGAGACAGAGAGGGTGAGCCAGACTTCAGCGAAGTTAATGTTCAGCCCGAGGCGCATTTGGAGTTTAGATTGCTTTATAACAGTATTACTGCGGTTTGGAAAAGAAAGGACTGCATTTATGTTGTGATTGATTCCAGTTTGCAAAGTAAACCATTCTGGAGTGACTGAAAACTGTCAGAAGAGATTACCATGAATCATTGACACACATACCGTATTCATATTTATATCTGTGAATCTCATCATGAAAACATCCAACAGCAAACATCAAGTGTGCACATCCTGATAAATCTCATCATTTTAAAGGAGACATATTCTGCTTTCTCTTTGTTTTCCCATTCCTTCAGTGTGTCATGTAGGTTCCTGTCCATGTAAAGCGTCTTGAAAGTTAAAAAGCCAGAAATCTGATCAAAAACAGGAGCTCCTCTCTCCCAAAGAAATCACTGCTCCTAAAACGCCTCTTCGGTAGCCCCGCCCTTTATTCCTTGACTTTGTGACATCACACTACATCACCATGTCACACACATGCATAATTTATACCTATATTCACGGTAGAAGTGAAGCACATTTTATCCGAGACAACATGTATTTAATGACCACAAAAGTCTGCGCTCCATATCCTCCATGGATCCAGATCTCTTTTAAAAACTAGTTAATGTAACTACAGTGTAATGTAACTGAAAACCAGAGAAAAACAATATGAAGCAGGCTGCAGTACCTTGATGCCCAGGTCTTCAAGACTGTTAGTTCTAGGTAGTTTGGGCGCGTCTTGTTTTTCTTTGCCTTCCTCTTTCTCATCTGCTTCAGGCTGCAGTTCAGTGATGTCATCCAATGCGGACAGGAGGGACATCAGGTTGACCTCTGGCTTTGCTATTTTGGCCTCTTCAGAAAATACGTTTTTTTAAAAAGAAAATGTTAAATATGTATCGTTTCACGCCTGTACGATTTCTTTTTTTTGCATATGAATGTGTGATATCTCACCTTTGTCAGTGAAGTCCATCCCAGCTTTAAGTCCAGGTGGGACTTTGAGTAAATCTACCGGTGGAAAAAGACAAATGTAACCATAAAGAGCTCAAATAACAACAGAAGAAGAAGAATCACCGTTAAAAATTAAAAATCACCGTTCTCAAAGTCTACGTCTTTCTCCAGCTCAGATTTCTTCTTGATTTGGTCCAGACTGAGCTCCTCCATTCCTCCTGTGAACGAACATATTCAAGATAAAAAGGATAATGGGAAACACCTCAACTAAAGGCAAATTAATGTAAAATACTGGAGAGAAAATGCTTTGAATGAATCTAACCAGGGAGGAAGGGGTAGTTGGTGTTGCTTCCTCGAAGGCTCTCTGACGGAGGCCCGGGCTGCCGGTGCAATGAAAGGGAGTTCTTTGCTGACAAGCCCGTGTCCTCCATTAACACCTGAAGGTGAATTAAAGACAGAACAGAACAGAACAAAAGATATCTGAATTAACCTTTCATTTGTTTAATGTAACACAATGACAACTTCCTCTTGAACTGACATAGATGGATCCTTCAATACTCAAAAGTTATACCACAAGAGAGCCGTTAACTTCTGCAAGATTGTTTGAAACAGGATGACACTGGGGCTGAAACTGATTCTTTTCATCAATAAATCTTCTGATTAATTTCAGGATTAATCAGGCAGTCGGTTGATCTATGAAACGTCAATAAAGTAAAAAATTCAACAAGGAGAAGGAGCAGGAAATATTCACATTTCAGAGGTAAGTACTTGTAATTCTTGCCTCAAAAAATGACTAAAAAGATAAAACAGATTAAACATGTGACATTGATGAAATAATCTAGATGGCATAAACAATGTGGGAGGAGTGGGCTGGTGTGTTTGTGAGCTACCTCTGTGAAGTCCAGCAGCATCCCTGTGGTTGGATCTCTGACAACAGAGAGGCCGGTGTGAAGTGCAGACGGAGTGCAGTTGAGGAGTGAGTCGACACTCACTTCTCTTTGAGTCACCCTGGTGAAGGGCGACGAGACAACAGAGACATTGACATCTTCTTACAGATACATAAAGATCCTATGAGACAAATTGAAAAACTCTGGTTTAAAAATAATTCTTGTAATTGGATGGAAATGTTCACTTTATCTGCTCAGGATTGATTATATTTCTGTAACTTATTGTTTGATCGTAAGACGCTTTATGTTTACTATATCATATTTTCATTATCACAGTGATTTGATGAGGCAGCATGAAACTATTTAAACAAAGGTTAAAGTTGAGGAGATGAAAAGCCATTTATAAGGTCATTACACATCTGTCACTATTTCACAAAATTATATATGTCAATAATCAATTATACAACTTAAATTTGAGCACATTAGATTGTCTAAATATCAAGAAACAGCAACCTGTACCAACCCTCAAGCACATATTGGTGCATATACTTAAATGATGTTTATAATTCAACTGGCAATATCAAGATTGTTTACAGGAACACATACTTGGGAAACTTCTGGAAGGCAAAGTCTATGTTGTGTATAGGAAGCCAGGAGGGGTCCTGTAGGAACTGTTTCTCTACTTCTGTCTCCAGGCTGAGGCTGGTGGGAGGAAGGCCATGAGGGAGCTGAAGAGAAAACAAGAAGATCACATAACAATATATCAGTAAATATATTATATATTCAATTTTCCCCGTGATTGTCAACTATCTACTACTTGAGTAAGTAATAAAATGTCACAAAAATAAATCCAAAAGATGAAAATAATATGTACAAAAGTGAGCAGGTGTAAATTTTCCAGTCATTTTTTCACAATCAAACACATTTTTTTTTTTAAAGATTTTTTGGCATAGACACCCCCATTAAGCAGTAGACAGATAGGTAACACGGGAGAGAGAGGGGGATGTGACACGCAGCAAAGGACCTCCGGCTCCAGAAACCTCTTGGAAATTTAAACATGGAAAGTAAATGTAACTTCTACAAACATTCACTACAATGATGCACAGTTTTGGCACCGACACTGAAGGTATGAATAAGCATTTAGACTCTTTACTTTAGAGTAGCAATCCAACAGTGTAAATAAATAAACCATTACAACTCAAATAATGTATGTAAGCATAAGTACAGAAGTATCATTAAGCTATCAAGGGTAAAATTACTTGTTACGCAGAATATATGCCTGACTAAAGGTTGCTTTATATTGCTGGATCATTAACACAAGATTCAAGATTCAAGATCATTTGTGTGTGAATGTTTTGCTTGAGACTCCACTGCAGAAATGGTAAATAGCAATTAGCAAATAAAATATAAAGATAATAACAACAATAATAATCATTTTAAAAACAAAGTATGGAGACTGAAAATATGGACAGCAGGTTTAAGGTGCATGTGTGTCACATATGTAGTAAAAGGTGCAATATTTCCCTCTGACATGTAGTAGAGTATAAGTTAAATATGTGCTTAAAAATCATATTTAAGCACTGTATCTGGGTAAATGTACAGAGTCATCCTGCGACGTACTGACCGTGCTCTGTGGAGGTAAAGGCTGGTCGGGCAGCGGGTGTGTGATGAGCTCAAACCTGCCTGAACATCCCATCTCCAGCAGGGACAGCGGCAGGTCCATGGGGCCCGGCGGGGGCACATCTGCAGGGAGGAGGGAGGAACAACAATAGGCATGCAGACTATGAATGGACTGAAGAAACAAAATGCAGCTAACAGTGCAGCCAGGATAATGAGCCCTATGGACGCTAAGGCAAACGTAACAATTTAATTCTCTATGTGTGTTCAAGAAAAACTAAATAGACCTTATTAAGGCGACTAGATAGGCAGCACAACATGAAATCTATGACTCATGAGGCTGCTGACTGGATTCAGTGGAGCACTGATTGACAGCAGGCTGGCTACACTATTAGCCACATCATCACACAGGCTGCAGCAGCGAGGCGTGCTAGCAAGATGAAACACGTTTCAACAAACATTTATGAGCTGACTGGACATTTAATTAAACGAAACTTACTTATTCTGTCCATGTCCCCACTCGCAAGTAAAGGCTAAAAGTTGCCTACTAACTAGTTACTGCCGTCGCCTCGGAAGTTGCCGAAGCGGAAGTGGCTACCAAACTAAGCTAGCGAGAGTAAAAATGTATTAAACTAAACTGAAAACTGCCAATAAAACTCATTATAATGTCTAAAAATATAGAGATATTTTCTGTAATATTCCTGACGGACATTCTTTTTTTTTTGCCATTTCTTTGCTAGCGGTTTTTAGCACTAAAAGCGCCAAACGTCACAAGCAGCTCCTACGTCATATTTACGCGTCGGTGTTGTTGTTGGGGTGTACGCCAGTGTTTGAATTCGTAAGTGAATGAATTAGATAAAAGCTATTAAATGTTCAACAAAGTAGTTTGAAGACAGCATATCTGTTTTATTATTTTGATAGGTCAGTGGTTTAATATTCGGCATGGTCTGAATTAACGACATTGCAATGTTTTGGGAGGAACTCGTGTTTGGGTTCCTGGCTAACCTGATTAGCAAGCCTGGGCTAGCGGTGAAAGTATATGTGTTTTTGTTATTTATTATCTTATCTGCATGTGTTTTCGTTGCCAGGTGTTAATGTAGTTGTCTGTTTTGTAGCTGTTGCCGTCATGGTGGTGTTTCCAAGTTCACTCACAGAGGAAGAGGAAGCTCTGCAAAAGAAATATGCTAAACTCAAGAAAAAGGTAAGCTTGCTCTCACACCCCGCACATCCCCTGATACCATGGCAGTCAATACAGTGTTAGACTGTGACGTGTGAATAAAGACGTGAATGTGCATCAATATCATATTTGTTTAAATGGAAGGTGTTTGCTCTTCTCCCCAGTCGTAGATGTTTTCTATATATATATATATATATATATATATATTATATATATATTATATATCTCAGATGAACACAATGAGATCAGTCTTGTTTTTATTATTATTTTAGCACTAAACGTTTATCGCTGTCTTTTCAGAAAAAGGCTTTACTCGCCTTAAAGAAACAGAGTTCAACCAACCAGACAAACCAGAGTGGTTTGAAACGGAGTAAGTGCTTTTGACAATTTAACTTGTGTGATTCAGCATTCAGCGTCTTAACTGAATACACCTTTGTTTATTGTGTATGTGTGTGTTTTGCATCTTAAGTGTGTATATTTTAATTTAATTTGCTCTATGTCATTTTATTATTTAATGAAACTTGTTTAGAATATGTAAGATAAGCCATTGCCACTGCTGGGCTATTCCAGAGCTGAGGAGCTGATATTGAATAAGCCCTGTTTGCAGCCTTTTTTCCTTTCCTGTTTCTTCGTACATAACAACCTGCTATAGGGCCTGGCAGTGGTGCTGAAAGGCTTTAGTAGATTGGAGATATATGTAGGGGTAAGACGATTGAGAGATTGGTGACGGAAATGCTGAGTATAATTTTATTTACTTTACCCGTCCCTTTCTAACAGCTTTGTCGGACCAGCCTGTCGTTGACACGGCAACAGCGACAGAGCAAGCAAAGATGCTGATCAAGTCGGGCGCCATCAGTGCCATCAAATCAGAGAACAAGAACTCAGGCTTCAAAAGATCTCGAATGCTGGAAATCAAACTCAAGGTGAGTTGTTATTGTTTTCACTGATGTTCAGCTGTTTTCTTGCTTTGTTTTGTTTGTTCATTTGTTCATTTGTCTCATATTTTTTTCTGCCACAGGACCCTGAGAAAGGCCCGGTTCCTGCTTTCCTACCATTCCAGAGGAGTGTCTCTACAGATGAAGAACAACCTGAGGTAAAGTGATATGAAATGTGATAAAACACAGATGCAAACTTGACATACTGTTTGCTGTTTCTGAGTTGCCAATGTGTTAAATCTAAATAGAACAAATTGTCATGCAATATTATGCACATTTATATATCAAAATAACGTTTCAATAATTTAAGACTATACATGTTATTATAAAACTCGAAACGAAAATAAGATGTACAGCTCATTCATATTTTATCATATTTGTGCTTCTAGTCGGGGAAGAGAGCCCAGAGGAAATCTCTGTATGAGAGGTAATCACAAATAAGCAACACAACCTGCTTGATATACTGACAGTGAGTATCTGATGGTGTAATGCCGTTTCCCCTCCGTGTTCCCCTCCGTGTTCCCCTGCAGCTTCGTCAGCTCAAGCGACCGATACCGGGAAGAGGACGAGGGAGCCAGCATGTCAACCAACCGCGATATGGACAGAGACAGAGACAGAGAGCGAGACCGCGACCGAGAGATGGATAGAGAGCGGGACAGAGAGAGAGAGCAAAACCGGGAGAGGGATAGAGATCGCGGTCGGGACAGAGACAGGGAACGGGACAGAGACAGGGAACGGGACAGAGAGAGAGACCGAAGCAGAGAGAGGGATCGAGAGCGCGACAGGGAGCGTGATAGAGAGAGAGATGGACCGTTCAGACGTGCGTAACCAATTTCTGTTGAGCTTTTACAGTTAAACAATTTTTGAAAATCCACCATAGAGAAGGCAGAGATGCAGATATCTCTAGAAATAGTACTAACAGTTGACAAGAATGAGGTGCAGAGCCCAGTCATGAATTCCAAATGTAGTCTGATGGTGGTTGTCAGATGTCATGCTGGAACACATAAATGACGTGTCACTGTCTCCCATATTGTCACTCTCAGGGTCAGATTCATACCCAGAGCGGAGAGGGGTGCGAAAGGGCAACACGGTGTATGTTTACGGCTCCGGGCTCACTGAGGAGAGCCTGCGCTCTGCGTTCTCTCAACATGGAAACATCATCGACCTCTCCATGGACAACCCACGCAAGTATGGAACCATTAAACAACTCTGTACGCAACGGTCATGTTTACTGACTGTTCGGCCATCTGCTGCTTCCGTTGTATTCTTTGTTTATGTTGTAATGTGTGCTTCCTGTTCCCTTTTCTAGTTGTGCATTTATTACATTTGAGAAGATGGAGTCTGCAGACCAGGCTGTGGCTGAGGTTGGTATGATCCCAGAAAAGAGAAAGCTAAAAAATACAAATATGATCTTCTGCCGACGGCAACTTCCAGAACACATCAGAATCAGACATACTCTGTTGACCCACAAGTTGAAATTGGTAAAGCAGCAAACAAAGAAGAGATTCAGCAAAGAAATTTAGATCAGAATGTGAACAAGTTATTGAATTATAGTGTGCTATGGCATCAAGCACCATGCAACACAGGTTTTGTTTGTGCATTTATTTCATAAATATTGTAAAACATTAAGGAAAATGTAGCAGTTGTATGAGGTATTTCTGTCAGATAAGCCTGAATGTTCCTTTGTCCATCACAAGCTGAGAACATCTGTGTTTCTACTGTAGATATGATAATAAACTAGCAAGAAACTAGATGAAAGAACCATGTGAAGATCTCCTACTCAACTTATATTATACTAAAATTAATTTAAAGTATTTTGTCTAATCATATTCCCATGGTCCAGAAGGAAGTTTTATTATATGTCTAATAAATCAAATCAAATCTAGTCATCCTTTTCAGTTTACTAGAAGACACCCTGAAGTTGTGTTGATGCCCTGCTCATATTAACAAAGTGGACCACCCCTCTAAAACTCTGCTGTTTTGTCTCACAGTTGAATGGAAGCACGGTGGGAGACGTTCACATCAAAGTCAGCATCGCCAGGAAGCAGCCCATGCTGGATGCTGCCACCGGCAAATCTGTGTGGGCTTCACTGGGTAAATACAGCACCCTTATTGTTGGTTTTAGACATTCAGACTGTGTGTGTGTGTGTGTGTGTGTGTGTGTGTGTGCATGCTGGATTAACCTTCACCAATGTCTCTCTTCTTTCACAGCTGTGCAGAACAGCACTAAAGGCTCTTACAGGGACAAGAGGAACCAGGTCGTGTACAGTGAAGATTTCCTGTGATTTAAAAGAGATATATTCTTTCTTTCTTTTTTAAATTTTGCCATATAGCTTTCCATGTTTTTGTCGAAAGGATGACATATTAGCCACCAGCTTTAAGTGTCTTTTTTGCAGGATAAATACTCAATGACCTGTTGTTTTTCCAGCTAGATGGCTGTAGTTCACATGGTCTGTGTGTGGTGCTGTGTGTGGCAGCTTTGCTCGTGAAACTAAAGAAAACGGTTTCTCGGAGCTCAATAAATAGTATCCATACATTTTTACACTGAGTGAGATTTCATTGATTTCATCCTGCGTCAGCAAGAAAAAAAAAGTGGGCAATATGTTCGAACATGGAAATGTAGGTAAGAAACAACACAGAAAATTTCAATCCAGAAAACTAAACATTAATATCTGCTTGATTCAGTGCAAAACACTATTGTTGACGCAGAAGGCATGTAAGAGAATCGAACTGACAACCTACTCGACCACTTTGATTAAAAAAGATTGAAAAAGCTTTGCAGACCAGACATAAAGAATGTAAATGTCTGTCCCCGCTGCACTTTTTTTTCCCCTATCTGGCCTTCTAAAAAAGTAGCTGAATAGTTGAACACTTGTGTGGGCGGGCAGACTGTTACACAACCGAGTCATGATTAAGAAAAACACTTGCAGATTATTTTATTTACACGTCATCTTTTCTTTGCCCAGCAGGAGTCATCGCGCTGAACATGCGATACATATATTCAAGTTCAGGATTACAGTTCTGAGTCAAACTGAACAAGCTAGTCTAAAGAGACATGAAACTCAATGGGACTTTCATTGACACGTCACAGTAGGAGAAGCACAGGTGTAAAAATAAATATCAATGTTGGCTGAATTCTCTTGAGATGCTTCAGTTTCAGGTTTCCTGCAACTGTGGAGACAAAAACCGGTTCAAAATCTCCCGATGCATCTGAATTTTATGCCTCCCAACTTACATATTTTTCTGACTTTTCTAATCATCACATTAAACTTGTGGTGGAGCGGAAGAAACGTTCCAAATCATGATTTTATAACACAATCAAAGATGAGAACAGTGTCAGTTGTATAACGATGATTACACGAGTGGCACTGCTTGCCAAGGTATCATATGGAATAAGTACTGTATCAGTAGTTTAAAATTCTAAAAATCATGACAACCTCATTCCCAACTGAGCGGCACATCCATTACAGAGGTTAAATATCCAGTGTTATAACAGTCTCACCACATGAACAGTAGATGATTTCCTTGACCAAAATAAAAACAAAACGTACAAATGTTCTCACATCTCATCCATTTTATGTGATGACAGACTGTCAAAATCGGACTGATGAGCAGAGTTGATAATGGGATTGGCCTCAGAAAGGTCTTATACCAAGATCTTAACGGCTTACTGGGACATATGAAAACAAAACAGCCATGACACTATGATATGCGTCATGTGGCAATAAAAAAAGAATGCCTAAAGTAAGGCACATTTAATATTAAGGCTCATTTAATGGTGTGAACTTATTCCCATTAAGCTCACACCACTAACCTCTATTATCACATATGACAGAGAGTCTACATACCAGAGTCACAAAAGTACAGACGAATATGTAGAATATGGACAATTTCCATGTGGTCATTTTACAAAAAAATGCGTGTTCATTGAATTTTCAGAAACTGTGCTATATTGTGATATGCATCTGATTTAGATATGGTATGATGTATATGAGATTTTTGTCATATCTAGCAGCCCCAGCTACTGTTAATGTTAGAAATAAAACCTGTCGGCGCGCAGGTGGTTGAGTGGTTAGAGCGCATGCCATGAACACAGCCGACCCCAGTTCGATTCCAGCCAGAGGTCCTTTGCTGCATGTCACATCCCCCTTTCTCTCCCATATTTCCTATCCGTCTACTGCTTAATAAAGGTGTCTATGCCAGAAAAAAGAAATAAAACCTGTGCTTTTCCTGCTGCGACCACTCAGAATGTCTGCCGTGATAAAAAGGCCTCTTTTATTTATTTTTACCCACTTCCATCACTTAATGTGCATACTTTTATCAATATTTGACACTATTTCATGTGTAAGGACTCACAGTCTGAGATTTTAAAAAGGCCTCATAGTCAGTTCCCAGCCACACAGACTGATCTCCCCATTTGACAGCAGTAAGACCGTGAGCTTCAGACACTTTCCTGTCTTTGACCCTTTGGCTTATGACACCTGTTCAGTCACCAGACACTCCTGCTCTTCCTCTCGTATCCCTCCAGCAGCTCCTCTCTCCCTTTCCCTCTCCTCCTGCTCATGCAGGGAGTTCTGCCCTGTGGTTTTCCCGTGCTGCTCCTTCAGGTGGCGTCGTAAGGCAGGCTTGTGGGCGAAGCGGGCGTGGCAGTATGCGCAGCGGTGCGGCCGCTCGCCGCTGTGCAGGTTCATGTGGTCTATCAGTGTGGACTTTTGCGTGAAAGTCTTGTAGCACAGGGGGCACTGGTGGGTTTTGCCGACGCCTCGGTGCACAGCCATGTGTCGGGTGAGGTTGGCCGAGTGGTGGAAGTGTTTGCCGCAGCACGGGCAGGCGTACAGCAGGTGGGTGGAGCGGGAGTGGATGGCGAGGGAGTGGGCGGAGGGGAACGTCATGCCGCAGTGCTCGCAGATTACAGGCCCAGTGACACTTGAGGTTGATCCCACCACTGCGACTGACTCATCCCCTCCCTCGTTTGTTCCCACAGTCGTCAGCCCTGAGCTCCCCTCACCAGCAGCACAGTTCGACTCCTCCAGGGCATACTGGGTCAAACTGTTGGCAGCCATTGGCGAGACCTTTTCTCCCTGATTGTCACCCATGCCAAAGTCTAACCGTGGGAGGTCAACTGAGACGTAACCTCCCGCCTTTAGCCCCTCTTGGCTGTAGTCCAGCCCGAAGCTCCCTCCCATCCCAGCAGTCGCCAGATACCACAAATCCTGGTGGTGATCCATGCCTGGAGGTCTTCGTTCCTGTGATGCCACCCAACGTCTCCTCTTAAAGCCCCGCCCCCTCCCTCTCCCTCTCCCCCGGCCGATTTTAGGGTCAGATAGCCTTCGCCTGAAAGCACGGAGCCCCTCTATTGAAAGTCCCCCAGTGCTGAGATCTCCCTCCGTCGGATTCAAGTCGAATTCGCTGCCGTCTCCTCCGATCACAACACCATCCGTCTCCGGGTAGCACTCGTCTTGAGGTCCATCGGAGGGAGCTCCTCTCTCCTCCTCCTGGTCCCTGTTCATCTGATCTTCTTCAGCGATGTAAACTCTCAACACATCGTAGTCCTCCTGCCTGGCCACCTCCTCCTCGTCTGATGCATTAACCTGGAACAGAAATAAAAGGTGTGTAGAGAGAAAGATTTGTTGAGTTTGAAAACTGTGAAAAATGCCCATCATAATTTCACACACTTTCCCCAAAATTGCATACTCTGTCCAGCTTTAAGTCTCAAACTCAAAGATATAAAATTTACAGTCATATGAGACAGAGAAAATAAGAAATCCTCACATTTGAGAAGCTACAAATAGCAAACATGAGCATTATTGTCTTAACTCCCTTTCGTTACCTACTTTAATTGTTGGCAATTCATTTTCTTTTAATGGATTAACTGTTTTGGGACCAAAAGTCAGACAAAAATATCTGCACTGGTGCCCTTATGTGAACTTTCAAGGGCAGAAACAGGTAGTGGATTTATTTTCAAATTATCCCTGACAGCCTCATTTCTGTGTTGATCCTGTGCTCTCTGTTATCTTCTTCACCCTTTTCATCCCGTTAGCCGGTCCTCTGTAAGACCCAGCCTTTATCACCCTTTGTCACACTTCACTGACCGTCTGCTGGGACCATTTATGAGTCGGACAAAGACGGTGGAGAGAGAGCTCTCTGCCTTGTGTAGCAGACGTTGTTCGGGATCAGGAACTGTCCTTGTGCCGCCAACGTTTGCAGCTTTGAATAAATCTCAATAAAAACGGAGAGAACCACCAATATCCAGGCAAGACTGGCTAATAGAACACAATCTGTCATTTACTTGCCCCTTGAAGGCTTGAAAGCTTGCATGCAGTAAAATATATACCAAACATATCAATAAAAATGAGTGTGCTACAACTATTTTGTGTCTTTTAAATCACTTCTTTAAACATACGTTCATCAGAAAGCCTTTACTAGAATTCTTTAACCACATCTCTCTCCTCTTGTGGTTTTCTCTGTGTGCCGATTTGCTGTATTATTCTGTGTTATACTTATCGTAATTCTCCCTGTAATCCAATTGTTTTAGCCTTTTTTGCTGTTGACACCTTTTGTAACACTGACACTCTTTTGGAAAATTGCTGCAGGTTTTGCTTTTTATTACCACTGCCGAGAAAAGTATTTTTTCATCTGTAGTATGCTGGTCCATCAGCAGGATCTCAAATAAACAAAACACTGAACTGATTTCAATGAAACATGGATGGAGGGTGGGTCTCAGCATTTTTTCTCTCAAACACAAACCTTAATACATGGCTGATCCAGCATGGCACCGTCATCGTGGTGCTGACTGCTGCCCTGAGCAGACATATCGCCGTTGTTCTCCTCCAGTGAGTGTAACACAGGACTGTGCGCCTGCACAGAGGAGGATCTGCCCGCGGGGGGAGATGCGACGGAATGAATGCTGCCGCTGACGATCACCGGACGAGACTGGCTCTCCTCAGCGGTCATCTGAAAGGACGAAACAGAAAAAAAACGACAATTGCATCACTACACGCTATGAAAGTGTTGAGAGCATCTCACTATAAACACAAAAAAGGTAGGAAAAAGAGGTGAAAGATGATTCATTGAAAGCTTTGCATGTTACACCAAACAAAAATTTAAGCGATATTAACATAAAACAAGGATAAAACTGGAAGACAAAGCCGTCAGGTTTTCTACACTGAAGACTTTGATTGATTTACATGCACCTAAAACACAATGTTCAATAAAATATGACTGAATTAATAAAAAATCTGGAAATAAAATTCAGTGCACAACATATTAAAGAATATATCGAAAGAATGATAAACATTTAAACTGATTGTTTTGGGTCACTGACCTTTGGTGGACCAGGGTTCTTTAACTGCACATACTTCTTCAGTGCTCCCCGGCAGCGCTCCACAATGTGCTCCATCTGTAGGTAACTGGCAGCGGTCAGGTAGTTAACAATCTCTTCTGGGTTAAACTGCAAGACGCCAGTGTAACAAGACTGAAGCAGATCGCACACCACTGTGGAGCTGTACAGCATTGACACCTGCATAAAAATGTGAAAAGAAAAACAATGTTTTCACCCAGCACAGAGACACAATAATGATAGGTGGACTGCCTGGGGACACCTGCCTACCTGAAGCTTGGGGGATGGGTTGAGGAGGAACTGGTCCCGCAAGAAGGGCGAGCAGGCAGCCAGCACGACCTTATGTCCCTTGAACGTCTGGTTGTTGCTGGCCACGATGGTGATGTCACAGAAGTGCTGGCGGGACCTTAGTGTATTCATGTGCTTCAGGGTCGTGTCGCCGTGGCCCGGCAAGCGAAAACACAGCATCTCCATCTCTACTGTAGAGAAGCGGGGAAGAATTCATTTCAAAATTACAGATACAAAATGCAAGATGGTTGGACAAATAAGAGTCTGTCTTACATGATCTAATACACAAAGCTATCTGAGATCTAAGACAGTCTGTTCAACACCTTGTCAAGAACCTGGTTTTGAGCAGTGGGTTGAACGAGATACCAGTTTCAAGATATACCACATTAATAAAAATTAACGGCTTTTCATTGATACGCAAATGAACACAGAATGATCTGTGTTCATTTGCTTATCTACGAAAATTCAATTCTACTGTATTAGTGTGTCATAAAGTACACATATTTAAAGTTTATATCAAGTTTCATGTCTGTCAGGACATAACATTTTGTGAAAATCATTCATCTCAAACTATTTGGTAATTGATCGTTTCATCCTCTCAAATATGAGGAAGGTTTTGGATTTAGTTGTTTGCTTGTTCATTTTTCGCTTCCTGTATCATCGCTGTATAAATTATAAAAGAAGAGAAAACTATTTTGCAATCGTCTTTAAACAAAAAAGATATCTTATGGCTGTACTGAAATATGAAGTTATTTCAATCAAAGTTTTTTTTTTCTAATGTTTTTGATTTGCTGTATTACTTTCTCCTACATCACATGACATTAAGCAGAAAATGTTTTTTGGGCTGTTTGTCAGACAGTTGAAGGAATCGTAAAAACACCACTTTGGGCTCTTTGAAATCATTTACAGATTGATGAAATGTCTTAATTCTGACAAAAATCGGCAGATTCATCTTTAATGAAAATATAAACACTGTTGGAGCATCCCTCACGAAACATAACACATCCGAAATACTCATGAAGAATCCAAGTAAAACATATATTTCAGTGTGTGGATTAAACTTGATTAGGGCAAAACAGGCAGAAGTAGAATATCACAAACTGTCAAAGTCAAAGTCTGAATAACAATAATGATAATTATCATACATATAAAATTATGTTTAAGGCATATAGTTGTGTACTGATGATTTCTCCTCTATGGCAATATAATCTAGCCTTGCACATTTGAAAAAGCAGCAGTACTGTTCATATAATGGCCAGACGAAAAGAGCCAATTATTGCCCACTTAATTCAGATTATTCACTAAAGTATCGTAAATAGATTCAGAGGATTGTATCACTTGAAGTGCATCTGTAAGAGCAAGAAAAGACACCATTTTATCTGCTAACGTTACTGACTGTGTGTTATAGCAAGGTAATGTCATATAAAAGGTGACTAAATGCTATAAGAGAAGCAACGCAGAGCTTATAATAAAATTGGGTTATTTTATCGACTTGTTTGGGTAAAATTGATCATAGCTGACATATTTGCACCCTTTCCTCCTGGCCTAATGTTACTTGTCTGGACGTTAGCTTAGCTTGTGGTTAGCCTGCTGGCCTCGTTTAGTGACCGACCACAGAAACAAATAAAAACCCCTAATTTCAATTATCGTCAAACTTTGCTGTCACTCACCTTTCCTTTCGTTGAACGTCCTCGCGGCTTTCTAAAATAACCGACCCGGGTTTGTTTCGACAGGACAACAGTTGACTGACGCGACGTTAGTTAGCCGGCAATGTTTCCTCATCCCCACTGCCACCAGCTACTACCTCGATTTCTGTTTACTTTTTGGCCTCTTTGAGGAGGAAGCGCATCCCGTGACAACAAAATACAAAACCGCTGCTCTGTCGCCACCAAACTGACTGTGAATCGGTTTCGGCGTGAGGGTGCTCACCGCGGCTAGCCGTAAAAGCGGAGTACGCACGCTGACTTCTGATCAGCACTTCAAGAAATCAATAGACACGCGGGGGCGGGGCTTGGGCAATGACGCGGCACGTTTATATACGTCGGTGGTGGTCATCGGGAAACATGTCGGCATCCGAGACAACGGCAAAGGTAGCAAACCCAATGCAACGCAAAAACATGCATGCTGACGGAATTCACGTCTTTTTAACCACTTGTAAACGCGTTAGCCGACATAGCGAAAACATGCAAATTATGCTACAGGCTGACACAATTAAAAATGTCCTTATTGGTCGATTATTAGAGGTCTTTGTTGCAAGCTGTGCTACATGGCTAGCCACGTTAGCCTGTAACATTTTTTGTGTCAACTAGCTAACAAAAAATACTCTAATATTGCTATTGTTTCAATTACTTCCTGTATTTCTTTCTGCTTCATATCACTGCGCAGCCATCTTTCTTGTGTTGCTTTTATTACGATAGGCGATTGGAAGTTGGGACCAGTTTTCAAGCTAAAACACCTAAACTCTCCTTTTCACACTGTGATAATGATAAAATAACGTTAATGTAAGCGAGAGCAGATGAATTTAAGCTTTTAACGTCTTAAATCTACACTCAATTTTATTGTAAGGACTGATGTTAGCTGAAAGGTCTTGCTTCGGTTTGTTTAAAAGGCATGAATGGGTTGATTGACTGATGGCGGCACGTGACGTAACATCCGAGAAGATCGGCCATTGGTTGACAGGTTTATTTTGGAGTGGAGAACCAGGAAGTTACTCACTCAACCACTAAAAACGGAACTGGCAGTTATAAACACGTTAACAGACTTTAGTGATCGGATGCTTGTTTAACTTAAGTTTATTGACACTAAATTATTTAGTGCATGTGTTTGGTGACTGGATATATTATCTTTTAAACTAGGCAAGTTACCACATTTTATCTAATGTAACCCTTCACAGTTAATAACATCTTCAGTATGAGGTCCCTTCTACAGAGAATGCTAATAGGAATAGCAAAAAATGCTGAATATCAGCGCCAGATGATGCATCTGCTCCTAGTTTAAACTTTGTTCACTGGGGAATCCTGGCTAGTAATTTCTTTGTTACTGTTTTGCCAGCCTTCATTAATGTGCTTAAAAGACAGCTGCTAATCTGTTATCATTTGCTTTTTAAAAAGACAGATGGATATGATATTTCCTGACATGCTTTGTTTCTCTACCAGGAGGCTCTCGAAGGAAATGACTCAGAAACACCAGCAGAGTCATTAGCTGGGCCAAGTCATGTGAAAGAAGGTATGTCTATTGCCATAACAAGATCTGTGTATTTTTTAGAACATACATCAACAGAATTCATGCGTGAGTTTTGTCAGTGGTACTTGTAAAAACTCATGGAGAACTTAAAACTTTCAGATAATGTGGCCTCCACCTCAGCTGCTGCTGCCCAGAAGACAGAGCCAATGGGTGGTATGCCATCGATGCTGTCATCTCAGCAGCCTGGAAAGGATGCTTCCAGAGCTGGAGAGGAGGATGAGACGTGGTCACCGTCCTCCTCTCCAAACAAACCTGCCGCAGGTAAGACTCAGGTCCAGTCAGCTTTCAGTGACGTTACCGAAAAGGTGGCTATTTGTTGGAGTAATTTGATCTGTCTCAAATTTTACAAGTTGTTTATCTGGTAGTACCTCGTTCAATGACATTTTACAGCTTATTTTTTTTTTATTTTAGAGTGTTGACTAATTTAAAAATTTCCTGGAGACTTAGGTTTTTTTCACATTTATTGCTCTCACCTTCCTCTTACAGGACATGCAGCAAAGTCCCTTCCATCAATGTCCGCCTCTTCGTTGTCCTCCTCTCCTTCTACGTCTTCATCGTTGTCCCCTGGCCGAGCAAAGATGAGTGTTTCTGGGCCAGCTAGCAGTAAAACCGTCCATGCCCCTGCTCCCTGCTCTTCCTCGTCATCTTCCTCATCCTCTTCATGTTCCTCCTCTGCCACGGCCTCCTCATCTCCCTCTGTCTCTCCTGCCCCACCTAAGATCCACAGGGCCCGCAAGACCATGAACAGGCCTCCACCAGGGCAGGTAAGCGTTTTCATTTGGTAGGAGGAAAAGCAAATATGTAATGCTCTTGAAAGTGTTTTTATGAACTGTTAAAAATCTTCCATCCACTGACGGAACACACGCACAGTTTAGCAGTCTTTCAGTTGTTTGTTGTAACCTTGAGTAACGCACAGTTTTTTTAATTTTTTTTATAGGTGAGCCACGCGGAGGCACCTTCAGGATCTTCTGCCTGCCTTTCCCCAGACTCTGAAACAGGTTAGTGACCAGAATACTCAGAATCACTAATGTTTCCTGTGTAAAATGATCAAATTTCTATGATTACAAAATAGTGAGAGAGCCTTGAAACTCACCGTGTTATGGTTTATGCTCCCAATAGTTGCCAAAAGGAGAAAACTGGATCATTCATCTGACAGAGCACCTGCCAAGTCAGAGAATGTTCCAAACAACGCTCAAACTGTGGTAAGATTATGTTTTTGCACATATATTTTTGAAACTTATAATACTTGTTTAGTTGTGATAGGAACAGTTTACCCCAACAGCCCAAATCTCCAAAACCCGGCCACTCACACCAAAACAGTCGGGGAAAAATATGTATTTTTGTCTTCGAACTGAATGGTCCCTCTAATATTCTTCATTGCAAATGTCTTTCCTGAACTTAGGAAGAAACCTTATTCCATAAAAAGATGGAGTCTGTTACAAAAACTTCACCAGAGAAAAACAACGGCAGTTCGGGGAGGTTGGAAGAGGAAAAAACTCAAATTTCCAGTCCGTCTGCCCGAGATTCAGGAAAGGTGTGATGCTTAGATTTATTTATTGTCCATTAAAAGTGAACACTTGTCACAATTATTATTTAGAACAATGCAATAGCAATAATATTTCTACTGTTAAACTAATTCCTTTTATTTCTTTCATAGTTTAAAGATGGTGGAGCAGAAGCAAGACAGCACACTAATGACATAGAGGGGTCAGTGAACATGTCAGATCATGTGAGTGATTCTATCTATTTTACAAGCATCATAATAACTTTGTGATGTACTTAAAAATACACTTATCTCTCTCTACAGACACTGTGTAACTCGTGTGATTGGATTGTTGTTACAAAAAAACAAACTATGATGTCTATTATGTCTTCACCCCCCCCCCTTCTTTTTTTTTTTTTACACATGATAGATTTTTATATTCTGACATTTTATCCTTGCAGAGTTCAGAGTCTGAAACACAGAGAGCCGGACAGAGTAAAAACGAGAGCGAGGAGTCGTCAAACACAGCCGACGTGGTGGAGACAGTCGGAGGTGAGTGATGTTACCTGCGGGGTCTAAAACTTGTCTCCCATAAAAATGTACAGCGCTGAATCATGTAAGATGTAGTTTATCAACAGAAAAGCCTCTTTATTATCAATAACTGAATCATGATCTGTTTGTCGAGACCTTAATGTATATTTTTCTGTTGATTGGTGACAAGACTGCATTTCTACCCCGCTAACTGCATAATTACTAACGTGTATCTCATGTGATTTTTTTTTTCCTCAGCAGGAAGGACGACTGAGTACACAGAGGTTCCTCTGGGCGCTCTGGACATCGCTGCTGCTGACAGTTTGACACTTTCTCCTCATCATGGTACGTTCATGATTGATTTGTGTTTGTCACTTTTGAAGGTATTACTGCCTTTTCTTTATCTTTTGCTCCTAATAATTGTAGTATTAACCATAGCCTTAATCTTCCCCAGAAAAGAGATTTTCTAGGACAAATAAGAAGACTTTTATTCAATGGCTGCTGCGAGAACTTGACAATGAAATGACTAAGCGATTGATAGAAAATGTGTCTGCTACTGTTTTATCTAATGATTAGTAAAGATTAAAGAAATTCAGATTGCTGCCACTAATATGTGAGCCTTTGCCTAACTTTTAATATCTTGGCTTGTTTTAAGTTTTGGTGCTTCAAAAGCTGTTTTAATGTACCATTTTTTTTATAACAGAGAAAAAGCAGCAAAACCGTAGTGTGTTTGGCATCTTTGCCTAGTGAAATTACTCAAAAGATGATTTGATTATCAAAAGAAGTACATTTTCGTTCAAACAATCCATTCATCTTTTCAGGTACAATATGAATAACACACTTTTAGGGTTATGTTGTTAATCTCCCTCAATGTGAAATGGACTGTTGCCTCAAAAATAATCAAATCTGTCCTGCAGAAGGAAGCGATGCAGGAGACACGGAGCGGCTGGAGGAGCTTCCTCTGTGCAGCTGCAGGATGGAGGCTCCTCGAGTGGACAGCACCAGCCACCGCGTCAGCAGACAGTGTATGGCCACTGAGAGCATCAACGGAGAGGTTTGTGTTGACTCTGCAGGAGCTCTCCGTCTGCGTAATCATGTGATATATTAATGGGTATTTACAGGTAATCATAACAACAATGATTTAGCTTTATATATCTGATATGTTTAGATTTATGTTTCTTGTAGATCTGGGTAGCATTACAGTGTGTGTGTTTGTGTGTGAGTGGATCCACATCTCTAACTCCTGTCTCTCCTGGACTTTTTGCCAGCTGAGGGCTTGCACCAATCGGACAATAAAAGGGGAGACGATGCGGCCGTCGAGTCGGGTTCCCCTCATGGTTCTCTGTGATGCCCATCGATCACACATGGTCAAACACCACTGCTGTCCCGGGTGTGGATACTTCTGCATAGCGGTGAGTGTTGATAATATTTCTTTCCTCTTCTTACTTCTTATTTTTTGTTTCTCCTCCCCAAATCCAGCTTTCTTATACCCATAATCCTCCTTGATAACCATCCTTCTCCTACTCAATCTTTTACTTTTTTCACCCCCTTTTCCTCCTTCATATCCTACTTTCGTCTCGTCTTTCTCCTCATCTATATCTATCTTTCTCCTACTTTAAATCCACCCTTCTTCTTCTCTTTCAGGGCACGTTTCTCGAGTGCTGCCCGGACCAGCGCATCGCTCACCGCTTCCACCGCGGTTGCGTGACGGTGCTGGGCGGAGGGCGCAGCAGAGCGAACGACGGCGGCATGCTCTTCTGTCCACACTGTGGTGAAGATGCCTCCGAGGCCCAGGAGGTCACCATCCCCTCCTTCAGCTCGGCTACAGCCTCCGCAACCACCGTTGTCACGATGTCGGCCTCTTCCACCACCACCCCGTCTCTGCCGCCCTCCGCCCCCACGGCACCCTCGCTTACGGCCTCAACAGGAGGGATGAAAGATGGGAAGATGCCCGAAAGACCTGTCAGGTAAAATAGGATGACATATGAGAGAAATATTGTCAAACCCTTTTCTTGTTTTCTTACCTGGGCTCTTCTTCACGGCCTCCCCCAGCGCTCGTATGCGTAGTCACGGTTTGGTAACGGTGGCGGTGGAGCAGCAGCAGCAGCCCACGCAGCCTGTAGCCTCTGCAGCAACCGCAACCACCGTCCCCCCAGCAGAGGAGGGAGTGGACAGTGTGGGGCCCTCGCTCTGCATGCCAAATGGGAAACCTGTCAGTCCGAGCGCACTACCACCTGGGCCCAGCAGGGCGGCGCTGCAGAAGGCCATTCTCACGCAGGACACTGAGAGGTTGGAGTTCAGATTTATATTTATTTTCCGTGACCGAAGATATGAGAAAGCTTTCAGCTGAGATTTGTTTTCGTCAAATTGTTGTTTTTCTTTGGTAGGAAGAAGAAACTGAGGTTCCACCCCCGCCAGCTCTATCCAGCTGCCAAACAAGGAGAGGTGCAGAGAGTTCTGCTCATGCTGAGTGAGTGACTAAAATACTTGTCTGGACGATTATAAAGACAAAGAGTTAATGATAGATCTTATTTTACTCGTACTGTCTGGGTTCGATCACACATGAAATTCTTTAATGTATATCCTTTTACACTTCCTGTTGGTTGCTGATCCCAAGAGCTCCTTGTGAGTCTGTGCAGATGTGAGTGTTAAAACTTTGTGTGTCTGCGTATCACAGTGGAGGGCATAGATCCAACGTACCAACCTGACTCTCAGAACAGGCGCTCTGCTCTGCACGCTGCAGCTCAGAGAGGTCTGCTGGAAATCTGCTACATGCTCATACAGGTGAGAAATGACGGGATTTAAAACAAAGCTGCAGCTAAAAACGCAGTACTCATTACTCATCTTGGCTGTTCATATCATCTCCTAGATTTGTGCCTGCGATTAAAGATGATATTTGATTGTGCTCCAACAGGCTGGTGCTAAAGTGGACGCCCAGGACAAAGACATGAGGACGCCCCTGTTGGAAGCGATCATCAACAATCACATTGAAGTGGCTCACTACCTGATCCAGAATGGCGCCTGTGTCTATCATATCGTGAGTGTCTGTTTGTGCGGAAAATTACAACAGAAACGTGAACTTTCAGGGGGTTGGTTGATTTGACTTCAGTCTGTGTTTGTCTTCAGGAGGAGGACGGTTATACTGGCCTCCACCACGCAGCCAAACTGGGAAACCTGGAAATTTTGAACATGCTTCTGGAAACGGGGCAGGTTGATGTAAACGCACAGGTAAAGGAAGAGCCTGAATGTTTGTATTATAGGGCTATCAAATGACCTTTTTTTTTTTCTTTTTATTTCCATTAATTCCTTTATACTTCTTTTTGCATTGCACTGACATAGTTTTGCTTTCCGAGTAAATAAATGCCTAACATTTGTCAACCATGTTAATATGGAAAAATAGTCAAAAAATCCCTATTCTGTCAGTGCGTACAATCCTCTTCAACATTATCTAACTAGTCATTAGACAAATCACTCATTGGACCAACATTCTTAGACCTAAGATGATAGTAATTATGCACACTCATAAACCATGCATTATTCCCTGAGAAATTAATGAAAATGTGGAAAAACACCCAAGTAAGAAAAAAAAATCCTGGATCTGCCGCTTTATTTGGATCTGCACCGAAAGTTAATGGGGGCTATACTGGGCGGTGACCCACCACTTATCATCCCTTAACGACCAAGCAACCAACAGGTGGACATGGGTGAAAACGTAACCTCCTAACTCTTATTCTTACGTTTGTTGGTTTCAGGACAGCGGGGGCTGGACGCCGATCATCTGGGCTGCAGAGCACAAACATATAACGGTCATCAAAGCGCTGCTGAACAGAGGAGCTGATGTCACCATTAATGATAAAGTTAGTTTCTATTAGTGAACACAAAGTTCGTAGAATGTGTCGCATGAAAAAAATGTCTTTCTCTAGCAGCCTCTCTTAGTGTTCCTGTTTGTCTTCCTGTTGTTTTGTCTGATTAACAATCCAAAAATATTCTATATATTATAACAGCTATTTGTCAAAAAAGTGGGGGGAGGGGGTTACTTACAACAAATGGCCACCATGCCACCAGTCCAGGTAAGTTGTACTCAGGCAAGATTGGCGTCATTTTCCAGATCAGAGCAAACATACATTCGTCTGGCGCCTTTGTCAGTCACTCTCTGGTAAAAAAACAAACAAAAAGACATTTCTCTTCCTGGTGCATCACCTGACATTGACACACCCTCTACCTTCATCCTGAACCTGTGCCTTAACCAACAAGTGCTTGATCTGGTGCTGAGTGCCCCCTGAGTGCCCAAAATATAAACAAAATGAATACAGTCCACAAAAGAACTAAACTTAATCATAATCAAATAGTGAAATGGCCTCTATATATTCATTTTGCTGTCATGGAAGACTAAGACAAAACCTGAAAACATTAACCAGACCTCTAATTTGCTACCGCTCCAATTTGCACATTTTACTGACCTCTTCTGCTTGAAACGATGCCAAAGTCAGGCTTGAGGACACAGAGATCAAATTTAAATGGCAATACAAAATGGTACAGAAACTGCAGCCCCTCTCTCTTTACAGCTCTGTTGTCTTGTGGCATGTGGTAACAGAGACAAAACAAATGCAGTTGAATTGAAATATTTCAGGTTATTACTTTAAACAGTCCCCTCTTTCCCTCCAGGAGCTGAACGTGTGTCTCCACTGGGCAGCGTATGCGGGGAGCGTGGATATAGCCGAGCTGGTGTTGAACGCTGGCTGCTCCCTTGCCTCAGTGAACATGCACGGAGACACACCGCTCCACATAGCCGCGAGAGAGGGCTACCTGGAATGTGTCACGTGAGTCAATTGCCAGCTGTAGCCACATTTAATCCATCTAGTCCACCGAGTTGTAGCCCACAGACTTGCACAATTGTTTGAGGGATGATGTAGAATTTTCTCTTTTTTCCTGCAGGTTGTTCCTATCCAGAGGTGCAGACATTGACATCATGAACAGGGAAGGAGACACTCCTCTCACCCTCGCACGGCCCGACACGCCGGTGTGGGTGGCTCTCCAGATCAACAGGAAGCTGAGAAGGGGAATAACTAATCGCATGCTTCGGACTGAAAGAATCATCTGCAGGTAGGAGTCTTTACTTCATATGACCTGCTGTTCTTCTCCAGATGTTTCCTGATGTGTAGCTGATTTAAGTCCCCGTTCATGTTCCAGTGATGTTGCGCAGGGCTACGAGAACGTACCGATCCCCTGCGTGAATGCAGTGGATGACGAGGGCTGTCCTTCAGACTACAAATATGTTTCAGAAAACTGTGAAACTTCAGCAATGAACATAGACCGCAATATTACACACTTGCAGGTAAAAATGAAAATACAGCTTTTAATTTTAATGTCATTATTTTCTTTCTGTGACACAAATGCACACGTATGTATATTATCTGCAATGAGGAATACATCTGATGCCTTCATTTATCTTAATTCAGCACTGTGGCTGCACCGACGACTGCTCGTCTAGTAACTGCCTCTGTGGACAGCTCAGTATCCGCTGCTGGTATGACAAGGTAATTAGAAATGTTGTTTTACATCATTAACCTGCTCAAAAAACAAATATCTGTTACCTTAGAGATTTTTTTTTTCTCATGGGATAAATAAATATCTATACAATCCACAATTATTAGCAGAAATGTCAATGAGGTTTGGTTTGGAGGTCAGTGAGATCCATGGGGCTTTTGACAGGTGAAACTAAAATCAGCTTGTTTTTATAATTTTTCCAGGACCAACGGCTGCTCCAGGAGTTCAACAAAATTGAGCCTCCGCTTATATTTGAGTGCAACATGGCGTGCTCCTGTTACCGAACGTGCAAGAACAGAGTCGTACAGGCAGGAATAAAGTGAGAATGTCGAGTATAACTCATCTGACATAACATTTCTCAACCACATTCAGCTTTTTAACTAATTATTAAAATGACCAAACCTGCAAATTGGATTACCTTGTGAAGTTGTTGACTAGAAAGAATCGGGATAGACAAATCAAACCATCTGTTAAATCACAATGTACTCTTTACCCCGTCAGAGTTCGTCTTCAGCTCTACAGGACAGAGAAGATGGGCTGGGGAGTCCGAGCTCTGCAGGATATTCCACAGGGGAGCTTCATCTGCGAGTAAGAGACACCTGCTCAACGGGAGAACGACAGGTTGTTTTCATGTGGGGAAGTCACAGGTTAGAAATGAAGCTTCTTTCTGCCCACACAGATACGTCGGGGAGCTGATCTCTGACGCAGAGGCAGATGTTCGAGAAGACGACTCCTACCTGTTTGACCTGGACAACAAGGTGCACCTTTTTATGAAGAGTGTATTTTATGAAGTGTTTGAAAGAGAGAGCGTGTTTATCATGCACAATCTGTGTGAACAGTGATGGGTTTCCAAGACGATGCATGTTCTTCCTCTTGTGTTTCCTCTGTAGGACGGGGAGGTGTATTGTATCGACGCCCGCTACTATGGCAACATCAGCCGCTTCATCAACCACCTGTGTGACCCAAACCTCATCCCAGTACGTGTGTTCATGCTGCACCAGGACCTGAGATTCCCCCGTATCGCCTTCTTCAGCTCCAGAGACATCCTCAGCGGACAAGAGCTGGGGTGAGTGAGACGTTTAAGATCACCTCTTTTCTTTCTTTTTTTCTGTCTGTCTATTTTCTGTCTGTATTTCTGTCTTTCTTTCTTTCTTTTCTTCTGTCTGCCTGAAGCTCCAATTAAGACCTCCCCAAAAAACTTGACTCTCCCTGTCTGTGTCTCTAGATTTGACTATGGAGACCGCTTCTGGGACATCAAGAGCAAGTATTTCACCTGTCAGTGTGGATCAGAGAAGTGTAAGCACTCGGCCGAGGCCATCGCCTTGGAGCAGAGCAGACTGGCTCGACTGGAGGCTTGTCCAGAGTCGGGAGCCGACTGTGGGATGAGCCTGATGGGAAACTCTTAAAAACACTCGCACAGCGGGGCCTTTGGATCAGCTTCATCCATTTCACACACACGTACATCAGCAGTCTTTGATGCATGGTGCTGTTTTTTTTCCTACTTGAAAAGCTCTTTTCTTCACAAACTTGCCACCTTGAAGTTGATCATCATGGAAGAGGACATGGGCCTTAACATTTCTTTTAACCTGTGTGATTCTGTGCGTACAGTATGTCTACTGTATATCAAGATGTCCTTCTGCCTTGACATATGAAGCTTGCGCATTAGGAGTCTGCCATCTTGTAACTGTCATAAATCTGTTTTTTTCTGTCGTGCCAACAAACGCAATGCATTTTTACACAGTACAGTAATGGGTCAACCATTAAACAGCCCATACTGCACATAACAAGGACCTGATGAATAGTGTTGTTTTAGGATGATTGTGTTAGCTTTATTTTCTTTATTTTTGTACGTATTACTTTCTTTATCACTCTTAAGTGTAATAAATTAGCTCATGAGTTGATCTTTGGGCTCTTGTATTCAGAGTGTCATTCTTCTCCTTGTTAAATCTGGTTCAAAACATGATGTGATGGACAGATGTTGTCCGGAAGAAGTATGAACACAGGATTTCATCCCTAACAAACAGCCAGACATTTTTATTGCCTTATAAAATAACCTCATCATTTGTGATTTAGTTTGTATATACAGTGTCTAGATTGTTCCTCATCCAGTCTGTTGCCTGTTGGTGTGTTAATAGTCTCCACTGGAGGCATTTACAGACCACAATGCAAAACAAGAGAGCTGCTACACTGGGCACAATTGGAGATTATATATATTATCAATAAATTGATGCTGCAGCTGCTGGTTGAATTAACCTATAATAACATCCGATAACTTAAATGAGTTGATTTCTAGCTGTTTACTATTTTAGCTGTTACCTATGTGTAAAGCAGTTTGTAACAATATTTTGACAGATGTTTAATAATTTAAGTAATTATTGTTTTTATTATTTTATATTATTTAGAATCTAGAAAGTAACAAGTGGATGAAGTTATTAAAAGTGTAATGGTGTAAAAAACAAACAAACACTATATTTGCCTCTAAAATGTAGTGGAGTAGATATTAGAGGAAACATAAAATGGAAATACTTAGTGTAGTTAAAGAGCCTACATTTTAAACATATATATTTCTTGAGTAAATGTACTCAATTACATTCCACCATCTGTCTTTATTAGTATTATTATTTTGTATTAATCTGAATCCAAAAAGTAACTTGTCACTAAAGTTATTAAAGAAGTTGGTTGGTTTAAAACACTTTATTTAGTAGATATATGGGGGAACGTAAAATGGAAATACTAAAGTACATGCACCTAAAATGTACTTAAATGAAATGTATTTGATTTCACCATCGTTATTTTCTTTCATTCACACATTATCCACATGATATAAAAACACAAAATAATAATCGACTGTATCTAACCTGTTGGTATGGTGCTGATAAAACTACAAGATGAGTAAAAAAAAAAACGGTCATAGATTCAGTGAAGGAGTGATTCCTCTCTCCAATACACAATCTTCGATGGACCGCGCAGGTGCGCATCCCTCAGCAGGTGCGCTCGTGACGTCACTGCCTAGTAACAACGAGCAGGAAGACTAAAAAGATTTCCTAACTTAGTGACCGAGTGAGTGCGCTCAGACACGGAGGAGCTCGTCTTTAAACGTGGTTTTAGCTTTTAGCTGTTTGTTTGTTGAGTTTTAAGATTAGTTCAGGTGAAGGAAGTTGTGTTTGAGAAGTTAAAGAAGGAGAAGTGGAGGCCGAGGCGGGAAATGGGTAAAAAACAGGAGAATAATCCGGACTCGGAGTATGGTGAGTGGACATCGCCCGTTACCTCTGAGGCTCACCGGCTAAATATAAACGTTTCTATGCTAACGTTAGCTAGCAGCTACTTTAAGCTAATCTTAATATTAAATCACGTCTCACTGATTTATTCTCAAATTTTAGATCGCAAGAAGAGTTTGTTTTACCATATCACTACGATTAATAGTTAATGTCTTCTTTTGAAATGGATGACTTGACGTGAATTGATTAAATGTCATTGTTAATCCTCGGTAACTTTATTTAATTTAATGGTTTTTACATCAGTGTGTTAACCTACAGCTACTGTAGTTATCGCAGCAGTTTATGAGTAAAATATTTCTAGAGAGAAAAGCTGAGATCTTTCTCTGATGCCAAGTGTAGGCTTGTCTGCTGGTGTGTTGGCAGGGTAAGGTACCACCAGTAAACATGGTTTTATGGTTTACTAACAGTTTATCAATATATGTCATCAGTTAATGAAAGCTGAGCCAAAACATCCCAGATATTTGACCTACACAGGAAGACCTAAATAAACAAGGAGCGTTGTGACTACCAATTGACCTCACAATATGAAAATTAAGATATAAAGATAAATCTCAGTAGTCACCAGACTATTAAAAGATGAATTTTAAAGAGTAGTTTCCTGGCTTTTCACCAGTGGTGGAAACTAAGTATGTCTACATTTATTCGAGTAAGGCACTTGAGTAAAATTTTTATGTATTTGATGTTTGCAATATGGTACTTTTGACTCCACCACATTCATCTGACAGCATTAATTATTTGTAAATTTGCAGATTCAGAATAATAATGAACATCTCAAAAGACAATGAGAGCGACAGAAGATAATAAAGGTTTATTTGTTGCTTAGAGATGTTAATAGTAAAATTGTCTCCTTCAGGACTGCAGCTAATAATTTTTTTCATCATATATAGTATAGACAATCGTGTAGCTGGAATCAGACATTTGTTTTTGTTATTTTTGCCTTGAAAAATTATGTATTTGATTAATTAATCATTTAAATAGTTGCTGATTCATTTTCTGTTATCAGTTAATCATTTAATTGCTCGAACTTGAATTGATTTATCTTCTTAATACTAGAGCCAGACCAATATATTTTTGGGCCAATGCCATTCGTGGTAAACATTTCTAATACTACTATATCGACCGATAACCACAGTTGTATCAATAATCACACATTTGTGACTTTACTATTTACTTTCTCTATTAATCCCTTGGATAACCAGCAATCAAAAAGCTAAAGTCATTTAAATATTAACAATTAAAACATTAAAAAAGAGTCTTCACTTAATTTTTACTTGAATACTTCTTAGATAATTATTTAATTATCCCAACAGTTATCAGGTTCATTTGTGTCCGTCAGCCAACAGTTTTAAGCACAAATATCAAATATAGTATCTAATATTGGGTAGTACTGACCGCATAAAGAGAACCACGGTATCATGTCAAACATATCATTTTATTCTTTGAACAGAAGGATTACGAGGAGAAATCCTGTCGCTGAAACATTTCAGAGCTGCCTGTGACTGTCTGATTTTTTTGCCTTGTGCTCAGCAGATCTGTCTCCTGCATCCCTGTTTACTCTCTGTGGTATTTGATGTATTGATAGAGTCACAAGTGTATTGACAGTCTGGGAGGTTTCACAAGTCTACAGTAAACAAACCCTCCCTGGAGGTAAATATTAGTCGGATTTCTTGTCTCCTCAAATAACATCGAAGAATAAGATGATGACAGAAGAGGCGACCACGAGTGTCGGAGCTGACAGTTTGCTCACAGTGGCATTAGATAAACAACCGAACCTATGCTCTCAAATAGCCACTTGTCTTCTAACTGGAAATCTGCTGCCTACTAGTTCTCTGCTGTTGCATTACCTTCATGAGGAAGTAGAAAACCTCTTCAGTGGTACAACATGGCTTTTGTATTCAAACTACCCTTGTTGCCAATGTGTTGTTGTACAATGATTGTGGTTCTCCTTGTTTGAAGAAGATGCATATTTCAAATGCAACATCTTTTTTCCTGCTAAGAAAGTGTAGACACTCAGTGTTGGGAAATAAGTGACATGCAAGGGGTTGTTGCTGCAAATCATTGACCAGAAAGTTTTTTCAAAGCTGCTTGAGGCAAAAGGGAAACTACTTTGGTTTACTTTTTAATGACAAGCTAGTTAATGTAGGTAATGTACAAAGCAATGGAACCACTTGAAGGGTGACTTTATTTTTCAAAGACGTTTTGAATCACTGCATCAATCAGTCAACAGAATGAATCTGATGAAGCAGCATGTGAAACACCCAGCTCGCTCTTTATTTTTAATGTAATTGTTAAAAGAAAAGTGCCAAGCGTAACCTGGTGTGAGCTGGAATATAGATTTTTGTTATTGTGTGAGTTAAGATAGTAATTGATAGACAGAAAGTTTATCAGTAATTGGTGAATAAGCGGTCAACAAAAATATCAAACATTTGCCGGTTCCAGCTGCAACAGAAGGGAGGAATTGATGCCAGTAAACTAAATATGTTTGGTTTTGGACTTTTGGTTGGACAAAACAAGCAATTTGAGGACACTGTCTTGGGATCTCATCAGTAGAAGTTGAAATGATGATTGATACTCATGATCGATAATGAAAATGGTGGTGGGTTACAGCCCTCCTCTCCACGTTTTCTTAGTTTGAATATTTAGAGCGGTAAGAAATCCTTTCTGCTGTGATCACCTCATTGACATGTTTAACCATAGAGGTGTTCAGGAGTGACGTTAAAGTTTCCAGTCAATCAGGTCCCTTCCCCTTTTATTTCACAGTACTTTGTAAAGATGACTCTTTCTTTCTTCTCCCCTGGGAACGTCCTGTGTTTGCTACAGGTTACCAATTAACCTCCTTTTAGCTGTAAAATATAGTGATGGGTGAGGTTTGTACAATAAACCACACAGCCTTTACAGCATTCACTCATAGTATCCTTTTACTCAACCTTTTTCATCCATGAATATATTTTATTTGTTGCCCCAAATTGCTATTTAATGTTTAGAATCATTGTGTCACCCAACGAGACCCTTTTGCGTTCCTCCTCCTTAGCCAAGGTCGATCGATTGACCCTCACACACTTGTTGTCCTGTAGCCAGCCGGTCATGGTTCAAGGTTAAAAGCTGTCTCAAGCTTTTTACAAGCGTATAAAACCAGAACAGTCCTTTTTATGTGTGTCACACAGTCACAGTGAGCCTTTTTCCATGTTGCCATTTACTCCAAACACAAAGCAGTGTCCTAGCAGAGCTGAAATCTGACACTCGCAGGATCACAAGAGGCCGATGAACAGGTTCTTTGTTGAGAACATTTGATCTCACTGCACTAGGTCGTTTTGTGTATTCCACAATAATGAACAAAAGTATGCCCATGTTCCTTTGTGTGGCTGTCAGTTGACCTTCACACACTTGATATTTATATATGATCCATATCAGATATTACTGCACAATAAGAGTTTGTTTAGAGGACAGAGCATTTTAATCTAAGAGATTTTATCTGCATTGCTGCCTCTGGTATTTTTAGAGCTGCAACATTTAATCGCTTATTCGACTATTCGTCAACTGCTAAAATGGAAAAGCAACCAGTAGAGCGCAAACCTCCGCCAAGGCCCAACAGTCCCCTTTCATTCAATCAAGCTTCATCCAACGCCAAACTATTTTTCCCTGTATCACTCTAGATTTAAAACCACCCAGAACTGCTTAACCTTCATTTAAACTCACCAGATGTAAGACCCATATATTTCCTTGAGCAAATTAACGAGGATGTTGAAAAACACACTGTCTCATAATGTTAAAGAAGGTGAGAAGAAATTTCCTGGCACACCTTAATTCACACCAGAAGTTAGTGGTTTTAATTCTGGTCCAAGACCCATCTTCCATCCAAGTTTTGTGGAAATCAGTCCAGTATTTTTTTCTAATCCTGTTTATAATCCAACCAACGGTCATAAAGATAAACTCCCTGGTTGAGGAAATTTATAGCAACTACTTTTGTAATTGATTAATTAGATTGACTTTTTACTCTCTGTTTAAGTCAACTCAGTATTTTGGGATTGTGGACAAATTTCACGCTTGTCATTTTATGCTTTGGAAACCACTGGTCGACATTTCTCGCCATTTTCTGACAATGAATATAATCTAAGTCGGAGTCCTTCACAAAGAAATCAACAATCCAGCAGCATGAATTAATCCAAACAAATGTCCACAGGCTTGTGCAGGCAACCAAGAGGGAAAGGAAAGTCAAATGTTTTACATCACATTACAATCTGCTCACATGTGGCCAGTAAAAAAGGGATTAATCCATGCAAATTGCTGCAAATTGTTACATAGAGCTCCTTTAATAATTTCTTGGTCTCTGTGAATGTTTTAGGTTTTGTTTACTACACTGAATCTTGGACTGTTGCAGTCTTACAGCAGAATAAATATCCACTAATTTACTGCATCCTGTTTGGAGATTTGCATCCTACTCGGCAGTCCTGACGTGCTCACAGTGTTGACACAGTTTCCATCACTCCCATTCAAATTACAGTCAGTAGAGAAAATTTTCCTCCCGCTGCTGTGAGAATAATGGTGGTGAGCTGCCTGGCTAAATGTCCATTCCCGTGGACTGATCAAATGACCACAGTATGTTAGTATTTGCACGAATAACCAATGGAACACCTGTACACTTTCCAACACGTTGTGCTGAAGAACCATCATGCTGTTGAGGCTCTTCATCATAACGTTCAAGCACTATTAGTTTTGAAGGAAAGAAGTGTTAGAGCACAAAGATTCAGCTCTGTAGACTGATATGTTGAACCTGTTACCTGCTAAAACTGGACCTTCCACTTATGATCAAATACTCTAAACAGACTGGTGTGTTTTTCCTGTCCGACAGGATAATACTGAGGAGGCTGACTTATGATAGGAATGTTTTCAGTTGGGATTTCTTCAAACAAGTTTTCAGATTGTAAATTTTTAACTGTTATAATGATTAAACGTCTGTGACACTCCCTCCTCCGAAAGGCTCACTTTGCATTTAAATTGTATTACATAATAATTTGTATACCAAATAACTCCTAGCTGCTCGGGTCAATGCTGTGCCTCATCTCTGATCTTTTTCTCTGTGATTGAACATGAAGTGACTAACAGGAACTTGCGACTGTTAAGTTAGCAGCTTGTTGTGTGACATAAACGACACCCACTGGATTTCTTTGTGAGTTCTTACTGCCAATCTGTCTCTGTTCCAGGAAACGGCAAGATATTTATTTCCTGTTAAACAGTCACCTTTGTTTTAGTGTTATACCACCTGTGAGCAACAAACCCATAAAAATAAGATTCCTTCGCTGATTCTTATTTCCTCGTTCACTTGCAAATTCAAGTGTAATTCATTAACTCAAAGAAAAGGGCACATACATCGTTTGGAAACGACACTGTCCTGCTCTTACAAGGACACAAATCTTGAAAAAAAAAACTTTCTAACTCTTAAAACTTTTACTCATAATGAACCAAAGCCAAAGTGAGTGTTTGTCAATATGCAGTCCACTCAGAAGTCCTTTTATTATGCACAACTCCTTCCTATGTTTTCACACGTAAGGTACAGACAGATCTAATCAGCAGTCCAGCATTTCCTTGACGCGGAATTACAGGTTACTCTGTGAGTGATAAGCTAATGTGTCCTTGATAATCCGTATGACACCAAACAAGGAAGTTGCTGAATGATCACACATGATGACGGTGTACCAGTCAGTAAAGGTGGTGATGGAAATCATGGCTCTTTGAACGCAGCAGGATCTTAGAGCTCGTCAAAAGATCTTGTCATTTTTCTTTTTTTCAAGAGTTGCTAGTTTAGCTACAAAATCACACCTAGGTTAATGATTGAGTAAGATCTGAGTCAGATTCGACATCCATATTATTGTGAGGACTATGTTTAGCAGCATTAAATTACTGTTTGTTTTGCACTCAACAGACAAAAGACGCCATATCCTTCTGCTCTGTCAGGGAATTTACTTTAGTATTGGGGTGAAATTGTAGGCCGGACCTGATTTTTGGTGTCAATCTGGACGCTGAACCTCAGGTTTTGCTTCTCAGTCCTTATTTCAAAGGCTCTCATCATGAAAGACATTTAGTATACCTACTTTTGCTGCCCAGAAAGTGATATTTGAGATAATAGCAATTGAGTATCTACAGTAACATATTTGAATGTGAAATGGCTGCTTTTTTAAGACTTTGACACCCTTCTTTAGATATGCTGGTGAAAGGCTGATATGTTGGGGTTATAAGGTGTGAAAGTAATTTATTTGACTTTGGAATTGTTATATTTATTTTCCCTTCTATCTCCTCAGATGTTTATTTGTTGCATCACTGTTAACCGTAATGGGATTGCATGTTTACTCATGTGTGTGCATGTACTTAAATACATGTATGCTGGCATGATGTGTGCTACTGTTGCGTGTGTTTATGTTGAAAAGAAGAATAACAAAACTACTTCAAAATAAAATTAGATTAAAAACGAACTTGGTTCCTTTCAATCTAGCCAAAGAGCCTTTGAAAAGAATGGTACTGTCGTAAATGTAATTTGATAAAACTAAATTCACTGGATTTGATGTCGTACTCTTTTCTGTTCCCAGGAGAACCTGCTGAGTTTGATCCAGGATTCAATGGACCCATAAAGAAAAGGTGAATCTGTTTCCCACTGATTAACTCTGAGGTTTTGTTTGCCTAGTTGTTGACTGTTGGAATCACATTTGTCACCCTCAAGGCAAATTTTAATGCAAAAGCTCAGTGTGCTCACTCTAAACAGCTGCTGTCTCTCCCTTCTTCTTCAGAGGGTGCACTGATATAATCTGCTGTATCCTGTTTATGGCGGTCATCATTGGCTATGCAGCAGTTGGCATTTTAGGTGAGAGTAACTTAACACCAACACAGGCCTCTTGATTCTCACTGATGATCATAATCAGTCATTGTTTTCCACCTTCTCCTCTCTGGGCCCTTCTGGTCCATGCTGTTTGTTCAACTAAATTCTTTCTTGCTGCTGCTTTTCCTTAAAACAGGGAATACGTGTATTTACTTTCTTGAGTTACATGAGAAGATTGATACCATTTTCATAACTGTTTATTAACCCTGAAGCTACAGCTAGCTTAGCTCAGCAGAAAAACTGGGAACGGAGGAACAACTAGACTTGTAGAAAGAAAAAAACACCTACCTGCACATCTAAAGTTCACTCACATAGTGCTAAGAAGGACTATGATACCTTCTTTAACCAAATTCTCTACATAAAGTCACAGCAGATGATCAAAGTAACACGACAGGATCAGGGAAATGTTGTTCAGTTCTTTGTTTTCAGCCTAACTGACAAAGTGATGATGCTCTCATAACTGTCAAGAGCTTCTATCAAAACCACAAACAAAGATCGTTTCTAACTTTCTTCGACCTCACACTATGGCTTTGTTCATCCCCCCATTTGGTGCTTCTCAGAGTTAAAGCCTCCCTCCGGTCACTGTTTCTTCCTTTCTAACAGTTAACTTTCTTTCTCAAACAGAGAGCAGGAGTGTGGTTAACGATCGCGTGTCACTACCATTGCAACCAGCCAGCCGCTCACACCAGATCAACATCTCATGGATTAGTGATGGCATAGATATTAGCATGGATAAGCAATAGCATGTATGTTAGCTCAGATAGTTTATTAGTTTATTAACTGGCAAAATCTAACCTGAACTGTACATTTAATGCCACTAGACGCACCTTCGTAAAGGAGCTGCTCCATTACGAACCTAATAACCCATATAAACCAAACTTGTAGGATGACATAATACTCCCAGATTCTGCTATAGTCATATGTTATCGTTCCATATAATCACTTGTTCTGTAGTACATATTTTTCTTATTGTGTTTAACTGCAAAAAACCCCAAAACATTTCCAGTCAGAGGCTCTTTATTGCCGTGTCGTCAAACTCATTCCAACACTCAGGTCAGCTCCCTAATCTAGAGTCAACAGAAAGTCCTGATAATAGGGTCAACGTGTGTGTGTGTGTGTGTGTGTGTGTGTGGATTTACTTATTTGTAGGCAGCTCAGTTTGGTTAGCTGAGGTGGTTTTTCTTGTCATGGAATGAAATCTACCGGCCTGTGTTTTTACATACAGTGCGGAATTTATAACATATTAACAAAATATTCTACTTCCAAATACACTGTATGTTAGAAACTGTCAAAATAGTTCAGGGATTTAACATCTCTCGCCTGTTGGTGATACATTCCATTTTACAACACATTACAATCCCGCTTTCAGCATAACAATAGGTGCATTCAAATCAAACTCCACAGGAGCAAGAGAGATGTTCCTCCTGTCATATAGACTGTGCCCTCCTGTGGTCGAGCTGATATAATCTTTTAATACACCACAAACTGTCACCTAAATGGGAGATTTCAGCTCTATTGCCAGTGGTGAAATGTGGTGAAATCAAACTAAGAACTGTACTTTATTACAAATTAAAATTACCTCTGCTTTACTTGAGTGTTTCCATTTTGCACAGCTTTATACTTCCACTCCACTGCATCTCAGAAGCAGCTTTAGTTAGTTACTTTTCAGAGTACAATTTTTCCTGTCATGATTCTCCAGTGGAAGTCATTTTGACTGGATGAAATCATTTAAAACCCTCTTGGATAACATGGTGTTTGCATCGTCACAAGGCTGAAAACAGTTTATAATTCTGAGTTCAACATTTTTTTCGAGGAATGTGGTTCTCACAAGACAGCCAAGCTGCAAACATAATGATCTTATAGAATATGCTGCATTGCTCTAGATTAAACTACTTAACAGTGTATAAAATAGTTAAAATTAGCTCGGCCTTACCGTCTACTCCAGTAACATGCAACATACATATTAATTTAGCTGTAATATTAATCCAAAAACATCAGGAGTAACAGGAAACCACTATCTTTTGTTACATTTGCTGATAACTCATGTATACATTTTTACTTAAATAAGAAATAAGAATTTTAACTTGTAAAGGAGTATTTTCACAGTGTGGTGAAGTAAAGGATCTGAATACTTCTTTCAAATCTGTATTTTTCCACTGTAGATATTTCTATCATAGCTCATAACATAATTTATTTTGTAGGTGTTTGGTAGTTGGTGAACTAATAAGAATAACAGACTGTTAAACCTTGGTTAAAATGTTCATTAAGTATTGTAAAAACAAACATTTGTAGTGGTATCGAGGCTGAAATGTTAATCAGATCACACAGTCTGAAGGATTACAGAATTACGTGTCACACCAGGATCAAGGCCCATATCTCCTGCGTCAAACTGTAATCAGTCGTTTAATGAGTGCTGGTATCATTTAGGTCATTGACTTCTTATCTTTGTTTCAATGTGTTTGTTTTTTTTCTATCAGCTTGGCTCTATGGAGATCCCAGACATGTTCTTTATCCAAGAAACTCAACTGGATGGTTCTGTGGCACTGGACCAAATAAGTAATTTAATCATACTTGACTTTTCATATAATGTACTAGATGTTATAAATATGCTTTTTGACTAATGAGAAATCAAAATAACTCTTCCTTTCTGTCTTCCCTCTCGCAGAGACCGACCCAACTTGTTTTACTTTGACTTCCTTAAATGTGCCACATCTGTTAATGTCATGGCAACAGCTCTCAATGGCTTTCAGTGTCCAACCACACAGGTAGAGAAAACAGATTGATTTTTTTTGCTTTGTTTCCATTGACACTGGACCACACACGCTACTCTGAGTGTCAGAAATAATTAGTTTTTTTTTCACTACCTGTAGGTGTGCGTGGAAAGCTGTCCCGGTGATTTCAGTGCTTTGTTTGTAGACGCATATTTTAAAAAGCCAGCGGAAGTTTTCAACCAGAGCCTCTGCGTGCCTTCCGTAGACCTGAAGGCTCCTGGGCTGGTAAGTCCCATTTGGTTAGCATGTGCCTGTCTGCCTTTAAATTCCCAAATGTTTGTTTTGTCTGATTTTGGTGAAAGAAACATTTTGACAGCGTTAAATGTAGCAAAAGAAACCTGACACTTTGGTCCATACACACGTTTTGTTTTTCAGACGGTTCAACAAGTTGTCGACCAGGAGCTGTGTCCTTTCTTCCGCGTTCCCACAACCTCTGGTAAGAGCAACTGTATTATTTTGTATATTTTCTTAAATCCAGAGAAGAAAACTTTTTAAAACAAAAAACAAGAATAAAAATAGAATGAAATGAACAATAAACCTATACAACAAACTCAACAAATTACAACTAATTAAAAATAACCTGCAAAGTTTACCGTGTAAGGCAACTAGATTCTTGTTTGATATTTGGGTTAATTAAAATGCTACTGAACAGGAACTACTTGCTAATTTGTATTTTCATCCACATTTAAAGCAGCAATATGTAGAAATTGACATTTTTGTGTGATTAATCAATTAAAATGATGATGGGTTGTGATGCAAAATATATCAGAGATGTGTAAAGTATTTGAATTCAATCCATTTCAAGCTTATTTGTTTTTTTTTTCTCTTCTTCTAGTTCTGGGGAGATGTCTGCCGGATATTACAGCTCTGGGGAATATCCCAGACAACTTTGCCAATGTTCCGGGCCTACCCTCCACAATTAACGACACAATCAACGTAATCAAGAATGGCACTGGGTAAGATGCAGTGGATTTCTACCCTCATCATGTGTTGAGTATAAACAAATCAGCTCTGCTCTTAAATCACAGAAAACTGTAAGACTGTAAGACACACACACAGTTTAACAACCGTGTTTCTGTCTCCTCCTCATCACCAGTACAAGGTCGGTGGCTTCGTGAGTTTGTGTATTGACGCTTGTGTAGCAGCTGCTTGTAGTCGCTCTTGTTGTGTGTACCCCAGTTATACACAGCAGCAGCTTAGATACCGTGTGAAAGGCTTTTCTTCAGACTTGTAGAGTTTGAGCATTAATGTGTAGTTTTCTTACAAACTGTAGATCTGCCTGTTGGTCTGGGGTCATCTTTATCTTTTTAGACTGTCTGGCTTCGTTTGTGTCTCACCAGTAGAAATGATAGTAGCTTGTGTTTGCTCTGCGGGTTGAAAAAGGTAACAGACTCCATCTCATCCTCATCATCATTTTAATAGGTTCCAGACAGCTTGACATAAACACATTCAAACTGTTATCTCTGTTTGTTTGTTGTATAAACATATTAGCTTTTGTCTGTGTGTTCACTGTATTTGTTGAACTCTGCCCTTTTGCTTCTTACTGTTTGAAAGGAGAAATAACACGGCCTGTCCCTGCTTTTGTCCTCATCAGTGATGTTGTGAATGGCTTCAATGCCAGAGAGATCGGAGTCCGAATCTTTGAGGATTTTGCGTCGTCATGGCCGTGGATCCTCATGTGAGTTGATTCGCTGAACTGCAGCACACACACACACACACACACACACACACATACACATACACACACACACACACACACACACACACACACACACACACACACACACACTGCCACCTGTTGGCATATAAAAAATAAAAAATGTTTCTGTCCCAACATGTGAATGTACATCTTTGTTACTATGCATCATTTATTTTATTATTAATTATTTCACAGTACTTAAACATTTTATCTTTAATATTTAAGTAAGTATCATTCACTCTCCTTTTTAGTTTTCTTCACGTCTGTTTAATCCTCCTCCTGCCCTCCTCTCTCCCCTCTCAGTGGTCTGCTAATAGCCATGGTGGTCAGTATGCTGTTCCTGTTGCTGCTGAGATTCACGGCTCCAGTCATGGTGTGGGTGCTCATCATCGGACTTCTAGGCGCTGGGGCATACGGTAAACACTCACCTGGTGTAGTTTTTAAGGCAAACTGTATTATTGGGCTAGGTCAGGAATGCAGTGCTGCCCTGCAGCCAAATTGCACAACAACACAAACCAGTTCTATACTGTCGAAACTGGCACAGAATAAAGTAAATTCACATATATTTCCTCTTCAGAAGAAAGTGTTGCTGGGGCAATTTAAAGTTATATTTATACGCATCAGTTCCGAATAAAATCAAAGACTACAAAGGCAGTTTATACGTTCTTAATAGATTATATGTTCCTATCCTCTGAGTTGTTGTTTGTCTTGCAGGGATTTGGCACTGCTACTGGGAGTATGAAAACCACAGGCAGAACTCTGCCACCATATCTGAAATTGGTTTTACCACCAACTTCCAGGTTTACCTGCAAGTTCAAGAGACCTGGCTGGCCTTCTGTGAGTCTGATTACAATGCTTTTCATCTTCTTTGAACCTCCCTCATGCTCTCCATCACAGTGTGGAGATACGTTTTTTTTATCTTTCTGCCTGTTGGCTTATTAGCATTTCACAGGGGCAGTTGTGTGCACATCAGTAACCTAATCAGGTCAGATTAAGTCAGACCTGGCAATGTTTCACTGAAGCAGCTTTTACTCAGGAAAATACCAGTACAGAGGAAATGAGGGGTATAAAATAGAAATAAATACTTCCGTATCCAAATATTAATGCAATAAAAGCACTGTTGGTATACACAAGAGTCACATGTGATGTTTATAACATCAGTTTATTCATGATGTTGTAAAATACGTCTGATAAAAGATGACCCAAATTTAAGGCTTAGAGCTCACTGCAGCTGTTAATGTAGCTCATAATCAATATTTATCTTTTTTTAGTTTAGGTGTAAGGTTAGGCTTATGTCGCAGATGTTCTTAATTCTTTTAAACAAATATATTGTTAAACGTTTTCATTGCACAAATTGGACAAAAAACGGAAAAGAAGGCAAAATTCTTTCATGAACAGCATTACTAGTTTCACCAATGTCATCATTACTCTACTCAAAATAACTGTAAACTCAGGCTTCCTATTTGTCAAACATCTCAGAGTTTTAGTGATGTGAAATGCTTTGCCATTTTATTTTTTAAATGCATTACCTGCACAAGTTTAGAAAGCTTTTAAGGGTTTGTTTTTTATCTCTGCAATGTTACCTTTATGTATTATCTTTGTAAACATTGACTCATTCTACTTTTATTAAATAACTTTTTGCGTAGTTTTGTTTTTTTCTTTTCCTTTCAGTAGTGATATTTTTCTCTTTCTCTTGTTATTATAGACTAACACTGCACTGTAGAGTTCCCAGATCAAGCGCCTCTGAGGACTTTTCGTACCTCTCCATCACATCTTTCATCGCCCATTTAAATATTAATTTATGATATTTGTGTATTTGTAAACCAATAGAATATATAAAGATAAATAAGATAAAATAACAATGCTGATATCCACAGACAGGCCTAAAGACTAAGAGTTGAATATGGAGTAGTATGTGTTTGTTTATGGGTAGAGTGCATTGTGTCGTGATCCAGGTTTATGTGTGTGTGTGAAATGATGGTATGTAAGGGCTTCATCTTTTCATACTTCTCCTCTCCTTCCCCTCAGTAATAATCATATCTGTGGCCGAGGCGATCATTCTCCTGACTATCATCTTCCTGCGGACCAGAATCCTCATAGCCATCGCCCTCATCCAGGAGTCCAGCAAGTGAGTCTTGGTGTCAGATTATTACTCCTAACGAAGCTCAATGTTCTTCATCTTAAAAAAAAAAAACTAAAGAGAAACTGCAGGAGTGCTGAGAGGAGATGGAGAAAAACAAAATTAACAGTTCACTATGAAATTTTACGTGGACATCTCAAAACATACAATAACGCAATCAAACATTCAAGAATCTCCCATTTCCAAAAACTAATCGACGAACATAAAAACAACCAAAAATTCCTCTTCTCCACAATTGACCTTTTAACAAACAAAAATTTTAATAGATCCTCCAAAACACCAACTGATGCCCTTTGTGAGGACTTTGCAGACCACTTCAGAAGTAAAATCAATGACATCAGATCGAGTCTTTTACCCCAACAGATTTTAAATGTTGACACACCTGAATCGTTGATTTTACCCGAGGAAACACTGGAGAGTTTTGCCCTGGTTGATGCGAGGACACTTGGTCGAGTCCTCTCCCAAGTAAAGCCCACAACCTGCCTATTAGACCCAATTCCCACGCCGTTTTTTAAAACACTTTGTGGATTCTTTGAGGATCAGCTGTTATACATGGTGAATTGCTCTCTTCAGACGGGGGTCTTCCCCGCCTCCTTTAAAACGGCGGTGGTGAAGCCCCTTCTGAAGAAGAGCAACTTAGATCCCAACATCTTTAATAATTATCGGCCTGTATCCAACTTACCGTTTTTAAGTAAAATTTTAGAAAAACTTGTTTTTAATCAAGTAAATGACTTTTTAATTGCAAACAACATTTTAGAGAAGTGTCAGTCTGGTTTCAGGACGAACCACAGTACAGAGACAGCCCTTTTAAAGATTTTAAACGACATCAGGTGCAACTTGGATAACAATAAACTCACAGTCTTGGTACTACTGGATCTAACCGCCGCCTTCGATACAGTAGACCATCACATTTTATTAGATAGACTGGAGACCCTGGTCGGCCTCTCTGGTACTGTTCTTAACTGGTTCATTTCTTACCTCACAGATCGACACTTCTTTGTAAGTATGGATACATGTTCCTCAGAAACCCACAAAATAAAGTGTGGGGTTCCCCAAGGGTCAATTTTAGGTCCAACTCTTTTTAATCTTTACATGCTTCCCCTTGGGGACGTCATCAGGAGGCACGGCATCAGCTTTCATAGTTATGCTGACGATACGCAACTGTACATCGCCGTGTCTCCTGATGACACAGGGCCTATTGATGTCCTTTTTAACTGCATTTTAGATATCAAGACATGGATGGCAGCGAATTTCCTACAGCTCAACCAGGACAAAACAGAGGTTTTACTCATTGGTCCTGAGGGCCAGAAAGAGAAACTTTTACCAAAACTAAAGGATTTTAAACCATCACAATCTGTAAAAAATCTGGGTGTGATTTTTGACTCTGAGCTCAGTTTTATTCCACACATCAAAAATATAACAAAAATAGGTTTTTACCATCTTAAAAACATAGCCAGAGTCCGCCCGTTTCTCTCTCAGGCCAGCACGGAGGTGATGATGCATGCTTTTATCTCTTGTCGTTTAGACTACTGTAATGCCCTGCTCTCTGGCCTTCCAAAAAAGAGCATTTCGAATCTACAATTATTACAAAACTCAGCTGCACGAGTGCTGACAAGGACCAGAGGGCGGGAGCACATTACACCAGTTCTAAAGTCGCTGCATTGGCTCCCCGTGCGTTTCAGGATTGATTTTAAAGTTCTTTTACTAGTTTTTAAGTGTCTTAACGGTCTTGGGCCTTCTTACCTATCTGATTTGCTTTTACCTTATCAGCCGCCGCGGACCCTGAGGTCCTCCGGCACCGGCCTTTTAACCATACCACAGGTAAAGTCAAAAAAGCACGGGGAGGCGGCTTTCAGTTGTTATGGGCCCCGACTGTGGAACAGCCTGCCGGAGAACCTCAGGGTCGCGGAGACTGCTGAGGTTTTTAAAAAGAGGCTTAAGACCCATCTTTTTAACCAGGCTTTTAATTGAAATCTTAACTCTTTTTAATTCCTTTTAGGCTGTGCTAATCAGAGCACTTTTTATCCTTTTTTACTGTTTTATTCTCTTTGTTTTAGCCTTTATGCTTTTATTTTTTATAGTCTCTCATGTCTTATGCTCTTATGCTTTTATGTTTTAGTCCCTCATGTTTTTAGCCTCTATGCTTTTATGTTTTAGTCCCTCATGTTTTTAGCTTCTATGCTTTCATGTTTTAGTCCCCCATGTTTTTTGCCTCCATATTTTAACCAATATTTTAACCCTTTACTGTTTTAGACTATCAGTTTTTAATCTCCAGTGTTTCCTCAGGGGGGCCTGCCAGATTGGGAGTTGTCTCTGGTCTGGCCGCGGGGGGTGCTGTCCCGTGGACGGTTCCGGCCTGGGCGACTAGAGGGCTCTGCACTTTGGTGCGGGGCCTCCTGTCTGCCCGGGTTGGGGTGGTCTCTGTGGTGGGGCTCCCTGCGACCTTGGACTGGGATCTCTCCCAGTGTGGTTGGCCCCCCAAAGGTAGCTTCCTAAAGCTTCCTCTGTGCCTCAGATCTCGCTGCCCAGCCATGTCTCTGTAGTGACAGCTAGCGTTTGTGTAGGTGTGAGTGTGTGTGTCTGTGTGTCTGCGTGGCTGTGTGTGTAGGTGTGAGTGTGTGTATGAGTGTGTATATATTTGTGTGTGTCTCTGTGCATGACTATGGGGGTGGGAGGGTTGGGTTCTTTTAAGCTTCTTCTCCTGATTTTATTTGCTGTTTCTCTTTTTCTGCTGTAAGGCACTTTGTGATACTTTCTGTATGAAAAGCGCCATATAAATAAAGGTTGATTTGATTTGATTTGATTCTCAAAGACTTCAATTAAAGGTTTATTAGATTACTTCATTTTATTAAGAACTTCCAGTAGTGGTTTGACATAACCTCATCATGTGTGTGTTCTGATCCTCTCAGGGCAATCAGTCACATGATGTCTGCTCTGCTGTACCCTCTGGTCACCTTTGTCCTCCTGTTGGTGTGTGTTGCGTACTGGGGTGCCACTGCTTTGTATCCTTTCATTTGATGTGTGTATATTTTTGTATGCAGACTGCAGATTGAGACCGTTTTTAAAAGATTCTGAGGTGACGTAGTTTACTATCACTTGTACAGTCCAGAGTGTCGGTTCTTCTCTTAAACAGATGTGTGCAGATATTTGGCCACTTCAGGAAACCCGATCTACAGAGTGGTGGCTCTCAACTCCACTACGAGCGGGTGTCAGAGTATCAACGGCACTGTGAGCTGTGACCCTCAGGTAAAACTTGTCCTCTCACATTTTAGCACATTAGCTAATAGAAGGGATCTGGCTATGATATAAAAATGTATCTCCTGAAAACTGAAAAGTCATCTTATGAACGGTAAAATAATACATCCGATCCCTGAAGACAATCTCTCTCACAGTCCCTTTACACTTTAAATCATTCATCCTCCTCTCAGAACTTCACCTCATCAGCTTACCCCGACTGCCCATCAGCCAGCTGCATCTTCATCAAATACAACGACGAAGGTCTCCTCCAGCGGAACATCTTCAACCTGCAGATCTACAACGCCGTGGCTTTCCTCTGGTGTGTCAACTTTGTCATCGCCCTGGGCCAGTGTACGCTGGCGGGGGCCTTCGCCTCCTACTACTGGGCCTTCTCCAAACCAGGAGACATTCCCATGTTCCCGCTGTCTGCTAGCTTCATACGCTCACTCAGGTAGGTTAATGAGCTGCTGTGACATCGGTCAAATACCTGCAATGATGAAGGTGTTGATCCCTGTTAAAAGTATCCAAAATATTGAAGGCCTACACTCATTATGGATGCCACTATATGGACACTTCTATTTGCATGATAACTGTATACATCCCACTTTTTTAGCAACAAGTTGAGAGTAGTTTAGATGAACTGTGTCATCTGTCCAGAATAGAGCAAATCACAGGACACACTGGCTGACTGCAGGTCTATCTCTTGCTTCTAGAGGGCGCTGTAGACCTACACATAACACTTTGAGGAAGCAGATCTCAGCTGCTAGATCATATAAACTGTAGCCTCTAAGGTCGTTTCTCCACATAATTAAAGCATTGGGATTGACTATATGTTAAACAGTTTTAGATAAATGAATGATCAGTAAGTCGTGGCTGTTTCAGGTACCATGTGGGCTCCCTGGCTTTTGGTTCTTTGATCCTGACCCTGGTGCAGGTGGTGAGGATCATTCTGGAGTACATTGACCACAAAACAAGATGTAAGGCTGACTCATCTTCATTTCACTTTCTTTAAAGATTATTTCGATCATGTTTGTTTATTTATTTATATGCTAAAGTGTAAATAGGACAGCTGAAGCCTTAAAGGAAAAGCTTGCTAAAAAATCATCCTAAGAGCAATACAAATACAGTCAGTATCTACTCACCCTCACAATTTCAAGGTCAACAAAACATTTCTGGAGCCTCGCAGCAAAACAGCGTTGCAGCATTCTCCTTAACAACTGAAGTAGACGGGGAGTTCTTTCAAAACGGATAAAAAATTATTCCAAAATGAACATGAAATGGCTCCATACAGATCATCAAGTCTCCAGAGGCCCTGAGATCCCAGATTAATTTGAAAAGACCTTACTTAGATCTTTCCTTCAGCCAAAATCTTCACTGTAGCTGCTCAGCTAAAAGAGTGACTTATTTTACCTCCAGTTCTGTTATATTTCTGCAGTTTCAATAGTTGTACATGCTGGGTATTTGTGGAAACATGTCTTCAGAAAAGAACAGCGTTAAATGTTTATTTGGATCAAATAGCCTATAGGTTACTCAAACTGTGCGTGTTTTGGCTTCTCGTCTTCAGCGGCTCAGAATCCATGTGCTCGCTTTCTGATGTGTTGCCTGAAGTGCTGCTTCTGGTGTCTGGAGAAGTTCATCAAGTTCCTCAACAGGAACGCGTACATCATGGTGAGCACAACATGTTATTGCCCATATTACTGTTAAGAAGTGATCATCCAAATTTTTGCAGCTCTCGTCTTAAATCATAGACAGTCCTGTCACAAGGGGAACAATTCAATTTGCTATAAATCATCATATAGGTCATCATGACAGTTTTATATAATGTCACCTGATTTGTCCCTTGATTTTGTTTTCTCGACAGATTGCTATCTATGGGAAAAACTTCTGCGTGTCAGCCAAAAATGCTTTCATGCTGCTTATGAGAAACATAGTGAGGTTTGTGTTGATCTCAGTTTTCCCGATTCAAGTTGTTACCTGTGTTCTCACCACTTACTGACGACATGTTTTTTGATCCGTCCGTGTCCTCATGATTATGTTTCCATGTGTTAGAGAGACTCGGTGAATAGTGTCATGTTTCTCTGACTGTGTGTCTCCCTCAGAGTCGTGGTGCTCGATAAAGTGACAGACCTGCTGCTGTTCTTCGGAAAGCTGCTGGTGGTCGGAGGAGTAGGTAAGAAGGACATCAGTGCATTAGGAATATGTGCAAAGTTTCAGAACTGGTTTAACTGCACATTAACTGTGAATGTTTTCAATGCGTTTAATTGATAGAAGAAGAGATCCAGAGCAAACTTTTAGCTCTTGTCTGCTCTAAACCAACTTCTGGGAGAAATATCTGGGTCTTAAGCTGCTAAATGCTCCACTGTGTTCAGTTATTATGAGTTATTTATCCTATTATCACAGAATAACAAATGTTTTTTCAAGAAAACAGGATAATTTACGAGCGATCTTGAGAAAACAAAAGAAAAAGGAAGATATAATGTGTTCTACCATGACCGTTTAGGGCTTCTGTAGGAGTCGTATCCCCCAATTCATCTTGTTTTAACTGTTGTAGGTGCAATAGTATGAATTAGGGCTGGGTATCACCAGGTACCTCGTGATACGATACTATCACGATATTTTGCCCACGATAACGATAATATCACGATACAGCGATTCTGCGATAATCGATATATTGCAAGAAATTTCATCCACGATACATCACGATATCTGACAAAACATTGTCAATCAATTTCACATGAATGACAGCCAAGTAAACAAAGAGTATATTGCACAGTGTCTCTTCTTAACACACATACTGACTACAACTATCATTAAATATCTATATGTGTTGGTTTCAGAGCTACTTAAACCATTTTTTAAATTTTATTTGATTGTATACCTATGTTTGAATAAAGATAAAGCTGTCCTCCGAAGAGGGGTGGTGGTGGGCCAAAAAAGAAAAAAAAAATTGTTTTTGTTTTTTTGTTTTGTTTTTTTTTAACATTTTTTAATATCGATATTTGGCACCAGTGTATCGATAATGTACCTCAAGACAAAATATCGCGATATATCGTAGTATCGATATTTTGGCACACCCCTAGTATGAATTTTAATCAACACAAACATTAATAACGTCATACAAAAGAATGAGAATAAATAAAAATGTGTCTTACAGTGAAGCCCAACAAACATTTTTCATTAATGCTCTGAAACCTGAATCTCTCCCAGGCGTGTTGTCCTTCTTCTTCTTCTCTGGTCGGATATTGCTACCAGGCAACACCTTCCGCTCTGAAACCCTCAACTACTACTGGATGCCAATTATTGTGAGTAACAAATTGTCTTTGATTTCGATGGAGGTCATTCACATTAATCAGACCAATTGAAGTTTATCATGAATGTTATGTTTGCTTTGCAGACGGTGATCTTTGGTAGCTACCTCATAGCTCATGGCTTCTTCAGTGTGTACAACATGTGTGTCGACACTCTCTTCCTCTGCTTCTGTGAGTTGATGTTTACTGACTGTTCACTGTCGACCGATCGGCTGCACATTTCCACATTTGATCACTTGACTCCATTTGTCCCTCACCCTTACAGTGGAGGACCTGGAGCGTCACGATGGATCTCTACAGAAGCCGTACTATATGTCCAAAAACCTCATGAAGATCCTCAACAAATCCAACAAAGCAGCAAAAACAGATCGAAAGAAGAAATGAAGAACATTTCACCTCCTGAGTTCATGAACCCAAACAAACAGAGTCACATTATTTCAGGATATAATTGTTTCTTCTCCTTTCAACACTCCATCTTCTTCCGAATACGTTTACTTAAAACTAATTTGCTGATTTTGCACTTTTTATTTTATTGTGTATGTGAATATGTAGTATTAATAACTGTACACATGAGAAAACTGAGCGTGCGGGGCAGGTGATGTTTATTTTTAAGCTGCATCTTACGTGACATATTTCTTAATTTGTAAAGGTGCAATATGTAAGACTTTCTGTTAAAAATTACCACCAGAACGACGTTACTTTGCCCCCCGATTGTTTTAAGTATGCAGTTCTAACAGTTCTTTAACATTGTACCTTTTTATGTTGAAGAAAGTTTTGATTTGGCTCTTGATGAATGACTAGGTCCCACAATAATTATTTTAATATATAATATTTTGTTTCTGTTTCTCTCAACATTAATGCTGCACAGCATTTCATTTGGAAGTTTTAGGCTGATTCAACATCCGTCACTTCTTCCTGTTAAATGGATTTAAATGCAGGTAAAGATTTAGTTTTTTTTCTATTTTTGCTGAGAATGTTTTATATTTTATTATCATGTGATTTCGTCAAATGGAACAAAAAATGTGCAACCACTAGGGCAAAAAAATGTCTTTAACATCATATATTTTAAAAATATTATTTGTAAAAAAACAAAAAGGGTTGTTTTATAAGCACAAAATCTTTTATGATAATAATGAAAATATTGCAATAAAGTTGTCGCAATAAAGTTGTAAATATGACTGTACAGGATCCAGCGTTTGCCAGTCTACTTTATTCTACTTCTTCCCTTTTCACAGAGCTTCTCATCTTTACATAAAGTCTCCAGTAAATGTGAAGAGATGGAGGTCAAATCTCAAAGTAAAACCAGACTCACTCTCTGAGACACAATAAATCGATTTAAATGTTGCCGGCTTTCTGACTGAGAACACTTCACAACTCTGTAAAACACAGTATCCAAGTCACACTTTCGTAAAAGTAAAGAAATAGTACAAAAATACGACTTTGTTTAAAGTTAGTCACCTATATGAATCTTACTTGGGTAAAAGTATTTGCTATTGAATGCGCTCAAATATGGAAAGTTAATTTTCTGGCAATAATTATACTCAAGTAAAAGTAAATTGTACATATAACTACATGTATGTATATGTTGTACCATTGATCAACTGATTACACATCTGGCTGATTATCAGAACCAACGTTCTTTACATTACATTTTTAAATGTAATGTGATTGCCAATAAAATATACTTAATTAAGCAATGAGCTACTTTTCCTGTAATTCAGCACACAATCTGCAAAGTAACAAAGTAAAATGCAATTATGTGCGAGAAGCTTGAAACATAGTAACTATTTTTCTGTTGGTGGACTGATCAACTTATTAACTCCATTGATTGACAGCAAACAAAACAATCAGGGCACAAAACAAGTCAATCGTTTAATCCAGTTTTAATCTCCTAAACCATTTTACACAACGTCTCCAGGTTTAGTCTGTTAAAAGACTCACAGATCATGACATCCATCACTTGTTCTCTTGTCACATAAGCCTTGAAATACAAAGTGTAGCTTGAACAGACAGGTATGCAGGAAATGACGAGCCCCGGCAGCCATCTTGTCATTTGCACAGAGGACCTTGGGTTTCACCTTTGACCCCGGTGAGAATATCTAAAGTTCTAAAATCTGATAAAATGCCTCGTCGGTTGGTGCTTAAGACGTAAAATGTGAGAAGGAATGGAAGTGTGGGTATGTGGAGTTAAAAATAAATGTTTATCAGACGTCAGTGGCCTGCCATGATTGAGGCTAACGGTTAGATGCTACTAGCATACCAACGGGCAGCAGTTGCGTTGCATTGTGGGTAATGTAGGCCTATTTTGTTTCACAGTTGTCACTTAAGATAAATAGTTTTACAGTTAGAGTTTTTCACTGTGCTGTGTCAGTTATAAGAGAAGATTAGCTAAATCATACATATCCTGTAGCAGGGAAGGAAAAACTTGATTTGCATTGATATCTATTTAAATTAATGGGAGAGGCCGGCGGAAGAGTTATTTTTCGACTTGGGCTGCAAGCGTTTTTTTCTCGAGTAAAAGGGAAGAAATCTATGAAAACCCGGGAGCCAAATCTCGCTTTACAAAAGCATGTGGGGGCCATGTTGTCCCCGCTCGCTCTCCGTGGCTGGTCATCCACTCAGAAAACATGTAAAAACAGCATTTACAATATTCATATATACAAATATATATAATGTTTACACACTCGGACACTCATACAGTCAGGAAGAAAAAAAAAAAAAATCCACAGAGGACAGAAACTTTATTGAACTGATGCTTTCGTCGACTCTACTTCCTGTCAGGATGCGTTGGGCAGAGTCTCATCGAGCCGCGTGATTCGCCAGAGCTTCTCGACAGTTTGCCGTGTAATCAGCAAACTGCATGCATCAGATTCATTCCGATGCGAATATCTCCCAGACTGGCCCTTTAAACGGTACACTCATCCAACTTTGTACAGCTTTTGAGGGGAAAGACGTAACAAGTGGTTTAACACACACACACACACACACACCTTCAGGACAGTCTACAAATGACTTCACAGTGCAATGGCAGTTTTTTTCTGTTAAGACAAATGTATATATATAAAAAAAATGCATCCATCTGTGCTGTTTTTATCTGTCCGCCTGTTTTCAAGAGTAAGTCGCAAAATTCTAGGAGCACTTGTTCCTTTCACGAGAAAAACAAAAAACAAAAAAACTGTAAACAGGAACATAAATCAGTTAATCTTTCACCCTCGACGTCTAACACGAGCGATCCACTACTCTTTGGCCTTTTGGAGAAAGAAATGGTTGCTATATCAACCGCTATGTTTAACTCGCACCTTCCCTCTCTCGTTTTTAACCCCGCTTGGACCTTCCACAACGTGCCTCCGTCTCTCTATTTAAAGATTAAATCAGTGACTCCTTCAAGAGGGAATGTGAAAAACCAAAACATATTTAGTCACCGCTCTGAATTCTCCCTCCACCCACCCTCCTTTCCTGCAGCTTGAAGCCATAAAACAAAACAATACGAAGATCACCCTGATCGCTTAATACTGTCTCTGATCGCCTTAAGCTTTAAGTGTCCACCTTGTTCTTTTCTGTGTGCATACATCTACAGGTGCGTGTAGACGGGGAGGGCTGATACGACTTTTCTTGGGATTCACGCAACTTTCCAGTCAGTGTTTTCTTGCATAACGAAATCAAAGAAGCGGGTGGGTGGGGGCTGAGTATCCCTAAAGTGAGCCTGCCTTTAGCCGGGAGGAGAAAAAAACTAAATTCCTGTATTTCTTGTTTCGGAATCGAACACAACCGACCCGCTTTTTCTCTCCCAAGTTAGTACCTGCTAGGAAATGTAAAATGAGTGTGTGTCTGCGGCTCGAGTAAAGTGTGACATAGTTAGGTTTTTTTTTTTTTTTTTTGCGTTCCTCCCTCCCGGTCGTCGATCCACATCCACACATCCATCCATCCATCCGTCCGTCCGTCCGTCCGGTCCTCAATCACACGCTCAGCAGCCAGAAGAAGAAGAAGATGGCCACGAACAGGAAGAGGGAGTCTTGCCAGTTGTTGTTGCCGTTGTTGAGGTTACCGTTGCCTTGGTGATCACCTGCATACTGGTCTAACGAGGAGAGACGGATGAGAAAAGGTTAACACGCGGACGTCTCAGAGGACTGAGTGTTTGCGGCTGTGCTGTACTCATCTTTCGCAGGCTCCCAGACCATCTTTTCACACAGGTTCTGCTAGCTTGCGACTTTTAGGAGCAATTTATTTTCACATTAACAAAAAGGTGAAAATAAATGTTTTTTTCATTCATTATGAGAAATGATAACGGTCTCAATAGTCAGGCTCACCGGTGCGACTTATTTTCCATAACAAATTGCTCAAATCGACGAACTGATTATCAAATCTTCCCCTCAATTTCACAGCTAGAAAAAAAAAAAAACACCTTCCAACCACAGAACATCGGATCCACCACAGCCAAACAGCTCGGCTGGTCCCCGATCTGATCGTCTCCAGTGTGTTTACCTGCTCTGTGAAAGGGGTCGTTGGTGTTGAAGACTGTGGTGAAGAAGCCGAAGGGGAACGCGCCGATGCCGAAAGACATGTGAAAGCCGGTGTCCCCGAAACCCTGGAACATCTGCCCGCACGGAAGAAAATAACGGAGTGTAAAAGTAAGACAAACGTAAAAAAAAAAAAAAAAAAAAAAAAGACAGAAATATTCGAGGAGATGGGTCGATTCGCTCACCCCGCCTCGACTCTCTGGCTCTGTTCTCTGTCCCTGAGGCCGAGGTGGAGTTTTCAACCTGAGGAGGGGACAGAAACAGTCAGTCAATCAGGCTGAAGGCGATGGTAAGACTGTTTTGCAGAATTAACTTAAAGCCCTCCTGAGGTACCTGGGGTCCTCTTGGCTGGAGCTCCCTCTGCCGTACAGTGGGATGACTTTCTCTCTGCTGATTCCCGCTTTACAGACGGGACACTGCTGCCTGCTGGGCCGCGTCTCCAGCCACTGAGAGGAGGAAGAAACATGACACAATGTTTATTAAAAAAAACCCAATCCAGACTGACTAAATACTGAGTTTAAAGCCAGATAACAGGTGAAGTTTTATGGTAGTGTGGTCTGATGTGGCTGCAGCTCTGTTTAACTTCTATGTTAATCTATGTTGTGTTGATGGGGCGCAACGTCCAGCACAGCACCCTAAAGAGGTGAGTGGGAGAGAGAAAGCTGCAGTAAACAGAGGCATTAAGTGCATTAGCATGTTTAAGCTGCACTAAGTCAACGGACGGCTGTAGTTTCCACGCTGAGGTTACATCACGCCGATTAGCTGAGCCTGAGGCGGCGTTAAAGAAAACACCTGCTCAGACGGGCGTGTTCACTCATGATCAGATAATCAATTAACAATTATCATCATCGGTTAATATGCCAGTATTTTCTCAACTCGCTGATTCGTTGTTTTTTTCATGCAGTTTCAGAAAATTGTCAAGAACGAGCATTTTTCCAGAGCTGAAAATGACATAACCACATCGCTTCTGACCTGAAATGTCAGAATCTCGGAAAAAACAAAAGTTGAGCGATTTTGTTTTGGACCTAACACCGACAATGAGTCGATTATCGGAACAGTTTGTAGTTTCATGTCCTGATTATAAACGTGGAACCTGTGATTATTAAATGATGTGAACTGACGCTGAATGGATAAATAAGTTAGTACACTTGATCTTGATGGACTGCATGTTCTGCACTGTTACTCCCAACTCCCCGACTTCAACCCAAGCAGAAAATCTAATCATCTAGTCAGAACATTAAAAAACACCTGCGGGGGCCTTTAATGAACCCTACAGAGCAAAGGGACGGCGTGACAGGAGAATGCTCACCTGGTGAAGACAGGGCCAGCTGTGAAGAAATAGAGAAACACAAGATTAATTTACATTCCTACAATGGATCTGCTCGCTTACAAAATGTCAGCGCTCCTGGAGGCCGATTTATTGTCAAATCAATCTCAGCGGAGAGAGTAAATGTGACGTCTGCTTTCTGGCGATTTTTCTTCTTCACCTCAGGAAGCCCACCTGGTTAGAACAACCTGTTCCTAACGAGGTGGCTGATTAAACTCATCCCTGCAACCCACCCGTCGTTGGAATTATATTGGCTCCATCTGTCGTAGGCATTTAGCGGTTAGCGGTCTCGCCCAAGCAGCTGTCGGCGAGGCCGAATTGCCAGTGCTGCATTGTGGGAGTTCAGGATGAAGGTTTGAGGGGGGCAAATGAAACAGGAAGTGGACGGCGGGGGCGAATATTCTCTACTGTGTGCAGCTTGTAGCTCCAGACTGAAAGGACCACAAGCTTCAGCGACTCCTCCGCGATGACTGTTGGTGCGATCAACAACTTCAGCCCGTCTCTTACAGAGACGGCTCTGCCAAAAATTCAAATCTGGTCTTTATCCGACTGATGCTGATGGAAAGTCGGGTGAGGTTTCTTAGTCCGCAAAACGTTTCTGAAGCTTCACGGCAATCTCCTCAACAACTTAAGTAGAGCTCGTTTTAAAAACCTAAAAAACAAGTGAAAGAAAACACAAAAGGGCTCCATTCAGTTCATTAAGCTGAATCCAAGTCTCCTGAAGCCCGGAGATCCCATGTCGAATTACAAGGATAGATAAATCTACCTGCAATGTGCTACATGCAGAACAGAACAGTTGCTGGTGCGGTTGCAACAAATAAAGACATTTCATCAATTCAAAGTTTTAATGTTAATCCGAATTTCCTTTGCTTAGATAACTACAGATCAACTACAGCACAATAAGTGACACATAAAAGTGGAGTGGGATGAATTCAGCGAGGTTTGTACAGCGTTTTGTCTTGTGTTCTTTTAATTTGAGCAAACTCATCCGCCAGCATGAAAGCACTCAATGACTTAATCCTGCTCCAGTGCCTGCAGTGCATCAAAAACTAAATGTAAAATGTTTTCTGAGCTTAGTTTTGCCCCGAGACCTCAGTCAACTTGAGCGCGCTGCAGAAGCAGCAGTCAGTCCACTCCAGCAAATGTATGGATTCAGTTTTCCGAGTTAACCGGAGCTCTTTTCGTGAGACAGCTTTGCTCCTGTCCTGAAGGCCCGCGTGGTTGCTCAAAGTGTCTTTTCTCTTAACGCATAATTACCTGCTTTACTAAGCAGCGTCCTTTAATCACCAGCACGGCAACTCAAAACATGCAAAAGGAACAGGCAGGACTTGTTTTCAACGGTTTCGGATCCACAAAACATTCATAACCCTGTTGCCTCAGGTGTGCCCAGAGCGAACGCCTCAACACGCACGCGAACCTAACTAACCAGGCAGCTGTGCCAAACAAACCGTAAAGCAAAAACATGACCTGGCGTCGACCTGCACGGCGGTTCGGGGTTCACAGTGTGTGCGGTATTCGTGTAATACCAGTACAATATCAGATTGCAGCCGAGAACGGCATTCCTGTGGACACAAACAGCTGAACAAAGCGAAAGGCCCGAGTTAACACAACACCCCGCTCTACTCTGATTCGACATGTGGACGCACGTATAGCCGAGCTCATGTGATCCGACGAGAACTGCTTAATGTCCAATAAGAGGCTCGGGCGGGCCTCTTATTGAAAGGGTCTGAGTCCCACAGGGTCTAAGGACAGAGGATGTTGCTCCCTGTACGGATTGTGAAGCCCACTCAGGCAACTTGATTGTTGCCGATTTGAAGAACCGTCTATAGACTGCAGTAATGTCTCAGTAAACACTGTGTGTGGTAGATGCTTCTGGTATAACAACTTCATCTGAAATGTCAGCAGCAGCAATGGAAAAGATTAATCTGCTGGACGTCTTCTAATGTCTCGCTTTATCCGACCAACAGTCCAAAATATCTAGTATAACTTGACTGCAGCTAATAATACATTGTTATTATTGATTAATCTGCAGATTATTTTCTCAATGAAGCAGAGTTTTCAATAAATACCAGAAAAGAGGAAAAATGCCTGTTAAAGTGAACAACTGTTTAACTTTAATGACGCTATGAAGGGCTCTTAAATCATTTTCTGACATGTTAAAGACTTAAAGAAGTATTTCACAGCTGGAGAGATGGCCCTGGCATAAAAATCGGCTTCTTATGCAGCAGAAAGATGGAAACAATTTTGAAACTGGACCGGAGAAACAAAGAGAGAGGGGAATGTGGTATTCCCTTTTGCTCAGAAGTTTGAAAACCTACGACAGCCATGATGCACCACCATAATGCACTGCGCCGCACGGGACCAATAAACACTCCTGCTGACGGCTGAAGTATCGCAGCCTCATCTCTCTCTCTCTCTCTCTCTCTCTCTCAACTACACTCTTGTGTCCGTGGACGCGGGGATATAAAAATGCTGAAAAACAATCTGCAGATGATACAACAGCCGTCTAGGTGCAGGCAACATAGAGAGAAGTTTACCAGTTTTCATTTGCGTACACTACAAAAATTGGAGTGACACAAGCTGGTTGAAAATTGGGAAGGTTCGCGTTTAACTGCAAAAGGGTCAAGAGGCGGAATGCAGCCACTATCAACCGCTCCGTATCCACTAGGGCTGGGTATCACCAGGTACCTCGCGATACGATACTATCACGATATTTTGCCCACGATAACGATAATATCACGATACAGCGATTCTGCGATAATCGATATATTGCAAGAAATTTCATCCACGATACATCACGATATCTGTGACACTGAAGAAATTCAGAATTTATTGACTGCACTGAATCCATTTCACAGGAATTACAAAACATTGTCAATCAATTTCACATGAATGACAGCCAAGTAAACAAAGAGTATATTGCACAGTGTCTCTTCTTAACACACACACTGACTACAACTATCATTAAATATCTATATGTGTGGGTTTCAGAGCTACTTAAACCATTTTTTTTAATTTTATTTGGTTGTATACCCATGTTTGAACAAAGAAGAGGGGTGGTGGTGGTGGGCCAAAAAAAAAAAAAAAAAGATTTTTTTATTTTTTACATTTTTAAATATCGATATTTGGCACCAGTGTATCGATAATGTACCTCAAGACGAAATATCGCGATATATCGTAGTATCGATATTTTGGCACACCCCTAGTATCCACAGACGAAGATTTCTGAGTATCGTGTTGGTTTTACGAGTGCCAACACTTTCACCGAAGTCCTCCCCGATAGTATTTATGTGACGATTTCCATCTCTCTCTCGCTTTCCTTTCAAATCTCTTTCTTCCAACATGACGAGCTCTCACTCTGTCTCGGTGAAGATAATTCTCTCCTGCTGCAGCCCGTCTGGCCGGCCGGCGTATCTAACAATGATAGAGATAAGTCTGCTGAAGGGGACTCTCACTCAGGGACTGTAAAGATGTCGCACGCTTATTAACCTCGAGGCATTTAAGTGAGGTTAATGTTTCTTCTTTTTCACACTAAATCATCACTCTCTAGGCTCCGCGAGGTTTGCTAGAAGGGCTTGCTTTCTCAATTTCCTCTTACACTGAAATCTGAGACAGTGCAGAGACCGTCTGCTCGTGAGGACCTCCCGGATAGTTCCGCACTTCAACACAATCGAGGATAAAAAGCAGGTCGAGTACGAGTCAACGGCAAAATATTCTGATGCCAGAAAAGTGACAGTTGTTACAAACAACAGAGCATTTTTCTATCCCAATCTATTTGAGTGCAGTCTGGCCAACGAGTGCAGACGTTTTGCTGCCGAGAAATGCCAGACAGTCTGATCCAAAGCAAGTTGGACAAACAGATGCAGGGTCAGGTGAGGTCACCTAAAGTCTGAAAAAAGTTCATCTCATTAACGAATGTGACAGAAATCAGACCTTTAAGTTGCAGCAGGTGATCTGACGTCAGCACCTCCCATCGTTGCTCCAAGTTTCATCACCACAGTTTCATCACAAGCGAGACGAGAGGGCACACGGGTAACGTGGCAACCGGGTTACATCAGCACATCACACAGGAGCTTCGCGCACCGCTGTGTGACGACTGCACATGTAACTGTAAAGGCGAGTTTCTGCAGAGGTGCACCTGTTCTCTCAGCAGGTATTCAATAAATCAGCCAAAATCTGCATGTCAAAGACAAAAATGTCGCTCGTATTCTCCTAAAAATGTCTGTTCCTCCAGGTCCACCTTTATTTTAGGTTTAGAAGGACACAATTTGTCAGAGCGCTGTTGGTCAAAGCTTAGTTCTTCGGTTAGGCGAAATAAAAAGACAGATTTTGTGCTCTAACTCGGCCGCTTCACCAAAAAATGCTGCCATCAATTTTCAAATAAAAGACAAAACAAGTCATTAGTTTGCAGGCTGCGTGTAACATAAATTCTGTGACACTGTGGGTTGACAGCTAAACTGTAAATTCACCCAAAAATGCAAGTCATTATCTGCTCACCCCCCATGCTGATGGAAAGCCATGTACTTATCCTTTAAAGCCCCTGCTTCAGGTGAAGGTATGTGACATTTTGTGACTTTGGGGAGTTTTTCTCTGTAGAAACCTCCCCCCCCCCCGAAGAGGAGATAACAGCCGTAATCACTGTTTACCAACTTCCCTTTTTTGGCAGCGGGAGCGTTCTGTACTTCCTTAAAATCCACATCTGTCTGTGAGGCCACAACATGTGCACACCCCCCCCCCCCCACACACACAGGTCATTATCTTTTAAATAACAAATGTGTGGATGTAGGAAAGGAGAAGTTGTCCTCTGTGTTCTTTCACAACTGATTTAATGCCCTTAGATTTGACCCCAATCCAACACTCCTGGCTGTAATCTCACTTCAGCCTTGGCCTGTCAACACTCTTGAAAGATTGAGCCTCTCACGCGTCATTTTGTGACTGTGTACGTTTTCAACACGGCGCGGTTTGAAGGTTGAGCCTTGCGCAATTCTTGATTAAAACCAAGATAGGAGAAGGGGAGTACAATCACATCTCAAGCGCAACCTAAAGGTTACAGGCTAACAGTTACTTTGATTATTGATTCAGCCATTAAACTAATTTACAGTCAAAACATTTCACTTTTTTATTTTCATCACATAAGTTCGATTTACCAAGGGAATACCTCACATTTACTTTCATGACTGATTAATCTGATTGTTATTTGGGTATATGCTGTCCAGTGTGCTGAAATGGAAGCTACTTTTAAGAGACTATACTGCAGAATCAGACGCTTGAGGTAATGTATTACGATCAAAATTCCCAGGGAAGTTTACTGTTTCATTCTGCTGTCATTTTAGACAATGTCTATTTTTAAAGGAGCAATATGTAGAAAAAATAATAAGCTCACTTGAGTAGCTGTTGGGAACAATGGGAGTGTTGGTGTTTACACCGCTAGCACAGGAGCTTTGGACTAACACAGGCAGGGGCTAGCTGGTTAGCACGCTAACTTTAGTAGATCATCACAGAGCGTAGCTTGGCACGCAAGCACTGCTGCTCTGTTGTTGTTAGCGGTGCTGGGTCAGGTGTGTGTGAGCTGACCAATCAGGGCAGACTAGGTCTTAAAGAGACAGGCGCTAAAACAGACAGAGGGTGTAAACTGATGTGATATTTGGCCTTAAAGCATGTAAACCTATTCTATTAGTAACCCATAACAAAATAATTTACTTGAAAATGAGCACAATATGTCTCCTTTAATCTTTAGCTAAGATCCATACATGCTGCACCTTTAAACTTGAAATGATCATGCCTCTGTCACGTAGCTTTGTCACAAGTGTTCACTGGGATCACTGCAAAAGAACTGTGCATACTGGCTGATATATCAATAGAATTTTTTACTCTTGGTCTGGCACTAACCCTTCTAAAAAAACAAACAATGCAGGAAACCCTCACAATAGAGAATCTGCCTCTCATCTTTTGGTCAATTAATGAACTACTTGTTATCTCTAGAGCTACAAATGATCACCAGACAGTTTGAAAACAGCTAAGTTAATGTGTCACACAGTCTGATTCAAGAAGGCGCTGCCTGGTACTGTGACCTCTGACCTACAGCACACCATATGATATGATCAGCCTGAGCCAGATCAGAGCTGACCACATGATCAACATGCAAATGTGTCGATCAGCCTTGATCCCAGCCTTCAGGACCACGTCTGACAGGAAAACACGCGTTGCGAATGTTGAAGTGGAGCCACGCTTCATTTATAACAACACCCTCGACAATAACATCCAGCGAGCCATCTTGGCCGCCGACACGGACAACCGACTGCTGCCGGACCGTTGGGCGTGATTTCGCCGTGAAACAGCTCAAACTGACGGGGAAAGGAGGCCTCACACACGGCTACAAAACTACACTCCGGTTCGGTGGGCTGAGCAGAAACAACAACCACCGTCCCCACACATGATATCCAGCCCCCACACCTCCCCGCCTCGTCTCGTACCAGAACAAGTGGCCGCACATACTGATGACAGCGTCCGTGGCAGTGTCCAAACAAATGTTGCACTCGAAGGTGGCCCGGTCCCGCTCCCGCTCGCCCTCCCCGCTGCCGCTGCCGCTCGGCCCGTCGCGGTCGTTGCTGCTCGCCCCGGCCGGGAATCCTCCTCTGCTGGCCGGCCCGCCGTCACTCGAGGACCGGGAATCCGCGGCCGCCATAATGTTTACTGTGTACAAGTGAGGATGGTAACACACAACCAACCCAAGCCACACGGGCCCGACCCGAGCTAACGTTAGCCTTGAGTCAGAGGCGATGACAAGTGTCACAGGACCGAGCCTGACTGCTCCGCTGCTGTCGCGCTACCTGAAGGAGCACTTCCGTTTCCGGAAAAAACACAGGCGAGGGGGCGGGGACAATATAAACCACACCCGTAATAGTAATCAGAATAATCAGAATAAAAACAATATTGATAGTCAATTTGATATATAATAAACTATTTAACGAAATAAAAGTAAAGTAAAAAGAATGATACAAATATTTCACACAAAATCATCATTATTATTATTATTATTATTATTATTATTATTATTATTATTATTGTTATTATATATATTTTTTAAGAACGAAATTAAAATAAAATGTTTTGGTACATTTTGCTTGTCAACTTTTAACAGGCAATTTAAAAACACAATGTAAAAATGCTAGAATTTGTTTAAAATATATTATCTTTTTTTTTAACCCAATATCTCAATATTGCTATTGCAACAATATTGTAGATGAAAAATTACATGAACTTTGTGAGAATATGTCACAATTTCTCTAACAAAGAAAATGTGTCTAAAATTGAGGTATGTTTGAATCCTATAGATAGATAGATAGATAGATAGATAGGAAATTACAGTGAAGCAGCAGCATTACACACAGAGACAATAACAACTCAAAGAAAAGAGGAACATCCTAGACATACTAAAATAGCAATAAAAAATGTAATATACAAAAATGTACAAATGAATAAAAAATGTATAAATAAGCAGAGACTGTGATACTGGAATTGTCTGAGTTGTGTTGCTGGGGTCTCTTTTAAAAATAAATGTGTGTCTGGAAGGAATGTTGGCCTGACTGCTAAAATTGTGAAAATGCCCTACTTTATGTACATGTAGTTATTTTATTCATTTTAATCTTAATCTTTTTATTTGTTGATTTATTTATGTATATATTTTTTTTACTTAGACTTGCCATTTTGAGTATGTTTGTAGTGTTTTATGGAATGCAAATTACTTTTCGTATTGTCCTATTGTATTGTACTTTTTTGTATTGTTTTTTTTTGTTTTGTTTTTTGTTTTAGTAAAACAAAATGAGCGGTTATACTGGCTCTGAAACAGCCGGAACCTTCCTTGTATTTCTTTAGTTCCCAGTCGGAGTCATTAGACGCACACACCACAAGCGTGTTGTGTACGCTAGAAATCCATGCTGAAATAACTGATGGCGATAATTTGGAAATGTTAATGAAAGACGCCCATTAAACGGGGAAACTATCAAAACGGAAGAGTTTTCTTCAACGGACATATTTAACGCGCGTCACTGACGGTTACTTTCTGAGAAGTGTTTAAAAAACGAGCCTCTCTTCTGTCTTCACCTCGCAGCCACCATGGGGCTGAAGCGACAGAAACAAGCCAAGAAGACAATAAGTTTCTACAAATACAACTTCAGCTTCAGGCAGCCCTTTCAGATCCTCATCGACGGGACTTTCAGTCAGGCTGCCCTGAAAAACAAGATCCAGATCAAGGAGCAGATGCCCAAATACCTGATGGGAGAGGTGCAGCTGTGCACCACAAGGTGAGTCCCTCTACTCACTGTACGTTCATACAAATATCCCAAATAAATATCTAACATGTCATTATATTCACTCCTGTTTATTGTCAGCTGTGCACTGAAAGAACTGGAGACTCTGGGGAAAGAGCTGTACGGAGCCAAAATCATCCTGCAGAGGTTTCAGGTTAGGAGGTGTGCACATTTCAAGAGTCCTGTCCCCGCTTCAGAGTGCCTGCTGTCCATGCTGGAGGAGACAAACCCACACCACTACTTCGTAGCTACACAGGTAAATACAGAGAGGTCAGACGCACTCATCCACAGGGAAGTGAAATGAGAAACTTTTAAATTAACTTGGCATCTACAGCAGACATGCAACAGAACCTACATTCATAAAGATTATTACAGAAACTGTATGGTGTTAATCAACTGGTGGTCAAAATATTAGAAGCCTTTAATCATAAGACATTGTATTTCAACAGCACGACAAACTACAGGGACCGTAATGACCGTACAGTTGAATCAACGCCTCAGTAAATCAGCCTCAACAATAACTGAACACAATGAGCTTCATAGAGGGACGAGATTAGTTTTTAAATTATCGACTAATTTCTCTTTTAGTTGATACATTTTTGGGTCTATAAAACGTCAGTATGTGTTGAAAATAAATATATTAAGTAATAAGTAATCCAGAAAATATTCACATTTAAGAAGCTGAAATCAGAGATTTTTGACTTTTTTATAAGTTAAAAACGTCAACTCTTTAGGATAACCATCATTAATAAATGGTACATTGATTGTTAATTCAACTTTAGTTAATAGTATTTTCTTTGTTAACAAACAATGTAGTGCTTTATAAAACAGTTATAAAGCAATTGTTTGTTTGAAAGTTACAACTGGTGCTTATAATACTTTGTAAATACTGTGAGGGTTTTATCAACTGTATTAACCTCTGGACCTCGTGAAATAGTGGCAGACAATTAAATCTCTTCTCAGGAACTGTCCTTAAATCATCTGCAAATTTAGAAATACAAAGTGTTTAAGGACAAACTGTTGGAGGTAACTGACGTGTATGTGCGTTCTCCAGGACCACACATTAACTGCAGGCCTGAAGAAGATCCCCGGCGTTCCTCTGCTCTACATCATCCAGAACACCATCGTGCTGGACAAGCCCTGCCAGACGTCCCTCGACCACGTCCAGGCAGTCCAGCTGGGCGAGCTGGTCAGCCCGGCGCAGCAGCAGAGCATCCGCAGCCTGAAGGAGGAGCAGGGCATCGACCAGAAGGACGGAGAGAGGAGGGGGAGGAAGAGGAAGAGAAAACAGAGCAATCCTAACCCTCTGAGCTGCCTGAAGAAGAAGAAGAAGGGGAAAGGCGTCCCGACACCGCCGCTGAAGAAGACGGAGGAGGGGGAGAAGAGGAAAAGAAGCCGACACAAGAAACCAAAAGACGACACATCTGCTGCTGTGGTGACGAATACATAGTGCGGCAGGAAGACAGAGACTTCAGCCATTTTGTTTGTGGCATAAATATTAACTGAAGATGTCAAAGATGTTCGTGATTATGGAGGAGTGAAACAGACAAAATGAAAAATCATTCACATATTGAAGTAGAGATGCATAAAGAAGTGTAAAAATAAATGGGGGGATTTAAAAGAAAATAAATATATTTTTCAAAAGACAAAAATAATTAATGAAATGGAAAATTGAATGGGAAAGAAAATTAACACGCATATCCATTCATGTCATAGTTTATAAATACCAAAATAAATATCTACATATTGTCTAAATATTAATTGTGGTGCATTAGATAGCATATTTATTGATTTCCTGAGTCATTTCTTTCTTTTTGAATTTGATTTGTTTTAGTCCTCCATACATGATTAATATAATCTGAGATTATTACACTCTGCACATTTTCCTCCTTCTCCGTTTTTCCGATGTTCCAGCATGGAAGAAATCAATGGTTCTTACACAAAATGCCATTTTTAAAATACTGTTGATGGTATTTATTTTATTTTGAAAAATTCTGCAACAGTTTCCAGGATTCAGGAGTCACAGGCATGAGATTAAAACTGTTCGGAAACAAACATTTCTTAATTCAGAAGATTTGTCTCGGCTTTTATACAAAATAAAAAAAGCAGGTTTACAGGCACATAGTTTAAAATCTAAGATGCACTCAGACGTTACACGATAAACCATTTATATGAAGTGAGATTTAAAAAATGATGCATTCAGGCGTCTTCGCAGATGCACAAGGAAGAAGTGTGGTCGAGACGACTTGCTGGTCTGCTTGTTTTTACTGTGTTGTGTGATTTTGATTCAGCTTGTAATATTTTTTTTTTGTACGATGAGTTTAGAGTCCAAGCAACAACGTTTAGAACAAATATGTGCATTCAGACTTCACTTGATCATTTCATCAAGTCATTCTTTAGATTAAAAATCGATTGTAAGATTTAAAAAAAAATATTCATTCTTGTTATAAATCACATCAATAAATCAATATTGAACAGATTCAGACTTTCAGAAGTTAATGTGGACATGACGCTGAGCACAACAAATGAGTCTTAATTATCAAGACAATACAACACTGTTTGTCACTCCGTTGTTTTTCGATGATTATCTATACGTCAGATGTTTGGATGAATTGAGTCTAGAATACGGTTTAAAACTGGTTTTCTGGAGCGAGTCGATCTATACAAAATATTTCAGGACAGAGCATGCAAGTATGGCTGACCACTGATGTTTACATCACCTATACTAGCTACACGTTCCACCTGTGAACATTTTCTCTCTTTTGTTTTGTGCGTACTTTTATCATGCTTAAAACGGACATGTCGTATACATTTGGGACACAACTATAGTTTTTCTGACTGTTGATGATGCAAGCAAAGCATTCGCAAAAACACCACGTTTGGAGTTTGTAATGCTGAAAGTGCTACACTGCAGTTGTTTAATGGTAAACTGCTGGTTGAGTCTGTAAAAATCGCTATCGTAGTATCTGTTTAAACGTACTCTAGCAAAGACTGGATACAGTGCATGCTCCTTTTGGCTAAAGTCTGTGTACATGAGAACTGTCAGACGAGAACCCTTCCTGCAGTAGTGGGACAGGTGAGTCTCAGACTAACGTGGTTGCTTGATTTAGTCGTAAAAAAAAAAAAAAAATTCCAACAATATGTGGACAGCAACTCCAAACTCACCTTATTTAACCTACTTAATACTGACTTTGCTATAGAGTGAGTCTTAATAATAAAAGATCCAATAAATAATAAATACATTAGTCACAAATAACAACAAATAGGAAGTGTGCATCGTTTGGAGTTCCCGTCCTCATCGCTATGGAATTTTTCCAACCAACCATGTTATTCAGACCTGTTTCCTCCCACTACTGGCTGACATTAAGTCATCGCAGACAGAGATTAAAAAAGCTCCACATTATACACAAAACACAGTCAACAAACAGTCAAAAGTTTGTTAAATCTACTTGTGTTGCAGACGGTACAGAGTGGAGTTGTTTTCTTTCCTTCTTTTTCGGACTGTAAATTTGTGTTTTTCTAGATGATGTGGAAGCGAGGTCCGGGCGTCGCGATGATGTCGCTGTACGGCTCCTCCTGGACCAGCTCCACCGCCTGCTGCTTCTTCAGGACCAGGAAGCTGTAGAACTTTGCAGCCGCCTGCTTCTTGTTGTTGTTCCTGCACAGATCCAGCAGGCTGACCGACTGGGCGCCTGTTTTGGCCATCACCCTCTGTGGCAACGGGAGAGAGAGAGAGTCAGGCTCTGGCATTTTTACATGTCTTCACTCAAAAAGGTATTTTAAACTCATGAAGTAGCGTGCTTAAGTGCAAATATAATGTTTTAATACAGGAACATCTCCAGAAATGTTTTGTGGACTAGAAACTTAAACCGACTTTCCCAATCAGATGTGAACATATACATACTTGCAGGCCATGGAGCATCTGCTGGGTTCTTTTGTTCCACCTCCTCTCCTCCTGGTCCTGGTCTCCTCCCTGAGCCTCCTCCTCCTGACACAGAAAAGCACAGTTACAAACACTAACAAAATCCAGTCTGTGTCCATCCACTGTTATATTACTTACTAAAACGGATATGGATCTTTAGCTCACCTCCTCATCAGAGTCATCGTCCTTCTTCTTGTCCTTGTCGCTGAGCAGGTCCAGCTCTATCAGCTGGCTGATGTTGGTGGTCTCCTCCGGTGGAACCTCCACGTTGGTTGGCTCCAGCTGCTGGGACACGTTAGAGGCGCTGGACCCCTGCGGCTGTTGCGGCTGTTGTTGCTGGTCCAAAGCTCCCATCTAGAGAAAAGAGTGTCGAGATTGAGCGGAGATAACAATGAGTCCTGACATTAAATATAATGGGATATCGTATATGGAGAAAGCTGGTTGGTTAGTGTGCTTCAGTAAATACAGACTAAAGTTGACATCTGTACTCACAGGGAGGGCTGGTTCTGTGTCCTGGGATTTGCGTTTGAGGCCACGTTGGGAGGACGGAGGGGGCATGACCGACTCGTCCAGCGTCGTCCTGCTGCCCTCCACAGCTGAAGTCTGCAGCACACTGGCCTCCTCCATGATGGTCTGGTCTGGAGGGGAAATGAACAAACTGCACTCGGTCCAGGCTCGAGCCAAAAGGCGACTGTTCTTTAGAGGCAGCAGCTCCAACACTTTCTTTCCCATCTTTCCCATTTTCATAAATGTGCACAAACAGCCATTTCTTACCGATGATGTCTCTCTGCTGGTGCCCTGCTGTTTCCTCTCTTGGCACCTCCGGGTTCTCCAGATCCTTCAGGAACTCATCCAGACTGTCAGCCTCTCCACCCTTCCTCCTCTTTCTCAGCTCGTCCGGTACCAGCGGAGTCAGACACCTTGTGAACATCTGGAGAGAGCAAAAGAGGCAGATCGAGACAACATGCAGGCAGACACAGCAGTTGGATTCTGAACGTTGTCTATGGTTACGTTACCTTCAGCAGCCTGGCGTTCCAGAGAGGCTGAGCGGGGAGAGAGAAAAGCTTCTCGACTCCTCCGGTCTCCTTCCACATCATCAGCTTCTTGGTGGGAGGTGCCAGGTCCAGCGTGGTGACGATGTCAGAGTAATCAGACAGCTGTGCGCGGATGGTTTTACTGTCCAACTCCTTCACGCTGTCCACAATCAGCTTCCTCTTTCGCTTCGCCTTGGTCTCCTTCACTGCACAGACCACAGGGAGGCGGAGATGAAGCAGTTCAGTAAACTAAAATAGCAAAACGACTTTTCTGTTCAAACACATTGATCCTGCATAGACAGAAATGGGAAACTCTGTGATTGCCGACGCTGGCTTTATCGCATGGGAAAAAATACTTTTCTACTTAGAAGGAATCTGGATAAAAATTAAGTGAAAGTGCACGTGCTAATGACGTTGTGAGGAAAGTGTTGACCGAAGTTTCACCACAAAAATGTAAATTACAGTGGGTGGATGAATGCTTATCTCTTGGGAACAGCTGCTTTACCTGTGATGTCGATAGGCTCCAGGGCGAAGGTTTCTTCCTCGTTGTGAACCAGCGCGGTCTGTTCTGCCTGGTCTGCCATCACTGGTAGCGGCTCTGTTGGGCCTGAGTCCGGGCTGTCTGGGGCTCCCGCTAGCAACAGACAAGAACATCACGATGAAAACATACGTCATGATATGTTCTGTATGGGCTGTAATTCCAACTGCAATCAACCAAAGCTATTGCAACACATTTAAACACTTTGTGCCAGGGTCTAGTGTTGGAGGTTTATTCGTGGAACTGACCAGAGAGTGCGTCAAAGTCGTCGTCATCGTCTCCGTGGTCCTGAGGCATCATCACGCTCTCTGCTATGGCGGGTGGGTCGTCAAAGATGCCGCCACCATCCTCATTACTCAGCAGCTTGTCAACTACACGGAGAGATTAAGGTCATTTGATTGTTACAATCAAGATATTTCACTTCTGTTAATCCACCTACTAGATGAAAACTATGTGCAGATACATGTCAGGCCCATAACACTGACAGGATCCTACCCAGCATGCCTCCCTCGTTGCTCTCCATGGGGTTGTCTCCGAAGTCGTCCTTGTACTGGTCGTCGTACTCCAGATGGTTGGACTTGTCGGCCATCGGGTTAGTTCCACCCTCGGCCTCCAGCAGCAGGTTGGATGCTGACGCCCCCATGATGTCGACTTCGAACGCACTCTCCTCTCGCATCATCTCCCGGTCGTCCATACCAAAGTCAGCTGCACAACAGAAATGTATGGAACAGTATACATAGTAACGAATGTAGGCATCAGCTAGCAAAGAAAATTGTTCAAACTGTCCTGGATGTTTAAAAATGTGACTGTGAAGCATTTTACTGAACAAATGTGTGCACGTTCAGAAGAAAGATGCCCACCGAAGTCATTGTCCTGCAGCAGGTTGAGGTTTCCCACCTCCTCTCTCATGGTGATCTCCTCCACTCTGCTCTGGTTCAAGTTGAACTGCTGGGCAACGTCAATATCGCTGCGTAAAGCACACCACACAGTCAGCGATCCAACTTGTATTTACAGCGCTTCTCCTCAAATGGAAAAACACGAAATGAGCTGCTAAGATGTATGTGTTTGGATGTTTTCTCAATGTCTTCCCTCAGTTATTTTTTGATGGAATGTTTATCAGTCCTACCTGTCTTAATTCCTTTAACACTTTTTAGTGATTTGATCGGTGATTACATATCCCCAAATATATAAAAACGTTTTTGTTAGAGCAATTGGAGGGCAAGAGCGAGAGCAATCTTAGGAAAGAAAACATGAATGGTTCTACACTATTTACAAACAGTCATCATTACAGGCAGAAATATACTAAAATATAAAAAAGATACTTGAAAAATGTATTAAAGTTGGTTGACAATTCAGTTAAATGTTGCGACGCTCAACCAGAAATAGCCGGTTTACATATTTGCATAGTCTTGGTCATATATAAGCTGTGATGGCCGAGAGGTTAAGGCGTTGGACTCGAAATCCAATGGGGTTTCCCCGCGCAGGTTCGAACCCTGCTCACAGCGTTCATCAGTGATTAATGCCATGGAAGCTCCCAGTAACTTCTACTTGTGACTGGTTGAGACCATTTAAAGCAGAGGCTAAGGGTTATTTGAATGTTGCTGGTTCAATTCCCCTGGTCTGAATAATCAAAGTGTACTTGGGCAAGATACTAAACTCCTGATGTGCTGGTTGGCACCTTGTATGGCCACTGATATTAAAGTAAATGCTGGCTATGTTTTTATTTTTAGACCGACAGAGAACTCACTCTAAGTCTGGTAGCGGCTGATCAAAGTCATGGAACTCCTCCGGCAGCGTGATGGCGTTGTAGGCAGCTTCTCTGTTTTCCTCTGGAAGATCCACCACACCTGAAACACCACGAGGCAGGAGAAGAGTTACAGCACGCGATGTATCAAGGGGTTACTTGTTCAATAGTGGTTTTGGGTCGCCCCGGTGTGACTCATAAGTTGCATTTTATCCCCAACCTGGTCTAAACGCCATCTTGATCTTGATGAAGGCCTCATTACAATCGGCCAGCAGGTACTTGGCCTTCCTGTGGTAGATCCTCACCACCCCCAGCAGCAGATGTCCCGATGTTCGTAAAGCCATTTTCACCTGTAAGAATATTGATAAAAGAAAAGTTAAATGGAGAAAATATCTGTAAAGATACTGTGAAATAAATCTGCTGATTTTTATGTAAACTTTGCACCAACACATCTTACAAAGGCCACAAATTAAATGTAAATGTTTCCTACTTGAGTCCAACCAGCAGGCACAAAACTCAAAACTATTACATTTAGAATGATATTAAATTGAAGATCAGCACATGGCAACAAAAAAAAACATAAATTCCTGTGGAAGTGATTGAGGGCTGTGACCCTGACAAATCACCTTGGGTGAGATGATGCTCTCCACGCTGCTCTCCAGGTTGCACTCGAACACGTGTGCCTTGGTCAGCTTCTTGTCCCAGTGGGCCGCCAGCCAGATTTTGGCCAGCGGCCCACGCTTGCTGAGGACAAAGTGGGCATAAAACATCGTCTCAGCGCCTTCTCACCTCAAGGGAAAGGGGGAAGGGGAGGCGTCAGGCCTGGAGAGAGGAAACAACACAAAGGAAAGAAAACAACACACTGTTTATGAATCATGACTTTGGATAGGTAAACAAAGCAGACAGGCTGTTTAGATAAGAAAAGAGTAGTGACAGCAGGTCATGGAAGCTGATTAACTCAGACTTTTATAAATTATAGACCATAACAAAAAAATATAAAACATGTGCTTAATTTTATGTTTTATATATTGACACTAGTTTCAATGTGTTTAATGTGTTCTCTGCTAAATGTACAGTATTGCTCTTCCGTTTCAATGTTCCCTTTTAATGTATTTTATGCATCTATTGTAGCTGTCATTACACTTCAGGGACTGCAGTTGAAAATGAGCCTGGATGGCTAAATTGCCTAATTTACATAATTATTATTAATGTGTAATGTCCCTTCAACTCTTAACTGTATGAGTAAATACTCTCATGGTGGGCATTTACCTCTGATGTCACACTCAGGTTGGAAAGCTCAAATGCCGTTAATCAGAAGGAAAATGTACTTAAAGTATAACAATAGTGAACAGCACAACACAGGAAAATGCCCTCCTCTGACTTTACTATCCTATATTAAATATTAATGCAGGATTTTGTTTGTGGGTTAGGGTTAGGCTTTTTGTTTGGTTTGTAGTTTGTTGAGGTGGTTTAATTTTTAACTATTCTGTGCAGAAGTACAGCTACTGACAATTCTCTCACTTTATTGTTTTATATGTTATTACACTCTATTAATATGTTTTGCCCTTAAAATGCATAATTTCAGTTTGTGGAATTGAGAAAACAACATCCCAAATTAATTTTGAGTCGTGTAGTTTGAACTGTACATTTTCATACGTGTTGTTTGCAAAACATTCAACGTTTTTCTGATTATTATTATATTATACTTGATTCTCAAGTTCCTGGAAATTGTAGTACAATACTTGAGTAACTGTACTTAGTTACATTGCTTCACAGCATCCTTGACATTCTGTAAAATGTCAGTCAGGTAACCTAGTTAAGTATAAATGGTAGCTTTATCACTTAGCAAGATATCTTACTAAAATATTACTTTGGTAAGAGTAATGTCACCTATACAAACAGTACTTAAAAAAAAAGTATTTGAGAATTTGATAATAATTGTTCAAGTAAAAGTAAATTAGACAGCTGATATCTGATGTTCATCTTTTTTTTTATTATCAGAATTAGTGTGTTTTTTTTAATCCGATGCCTATAACTTAAATAAATGTTTAAAAAAATGACTTTGTATTTAAAGTAACTAATAACTACATTTATCAGATAAATGTAGTGGAGCAAGAAGGGATATTTGCTTCCAGAATGAAGTGGAGTGGACGTATAAAATAGCAGAAAATGAAAATACTCAAGTAAAATACTCAGAATTATACAAAAGAACAATACTTGAATAACTGTACTTAGTTACGTTCCATCAAAGTATTTGTGACACTCTGTGAAATGTCAGTCAGGTAACCTAGTTGAGTTTAAAAGGTAGCTTCATCATTTATCAAGATATCTCACTAAAATATTACTTTGGTAAGAGTAAATGCCGCCTATACGAATAGTACTTGAGAAAAAAGTATTTGAGTATTTGGTTACAAATGTACAATTATACATATATTTACATATATGTTAATACTGTATACTATGGGTGGACCGGGCAGATCAGATTTTCATATTTTTTCATATTAGAAGAATTAGTGTCTGATTGCCTATAATTTAAATTAATAAAAAAATACATTACTTTGACTCTGATACAGCATGTAATCGGCAAAGTAACTACCAACTACTGATAAATGTAGTTATTAGTAATTATTATCAGATAAATGTAATGGAGCAAAAAGGGACATTTGCTTCCAAAATGAAGTGGAGTGGACGTGTAAAGTAGCAGAAAATAAAAATACTCAAGTAAAATACTCAAAATTATACAAAAGTACAATACTTGAGTAACTGTACTTAATTACATTCCATCACAGTATCCTTGACACTCTGTCAAATGTCAGTCAGGTAACCTAGCTGAGTATTTGCAGCAGTGTAACGTACGCGTTACACCGTTACAACGTTACACCTGCGTGCAGGTATTGTAACTGTGTTTCCAAAATACACATTACTGATTCAGTAAGGACGTACACAGGTATGTATGGGGCAGTTACTTAAGAGTCGTGCAGGCTTTCTATTGACGTTACTGTCGTTCACAATACTGTAACGCAACGCCGACGCTACAGTTACATTAGACCGCATAAACCGCTCTCTGTGTCACAACAGGTGATGCTGCAGTCAAGCTAGCGTTAGCCGCCGTCATTCAGAACGAAGGCGGCCTGTTGTCGTTTTATTTAATGACAGCGACATATTTAACTCACACACACTCGGCTTCACATCACACATGCACCTGGGAGACTCACCGGACAGCCGCGAGGCGCTGGTCTCGTGTTGTCGGCCGTGGTGTCGCGGATGGTGGCGGCTGTTCTTCAGCCCCTCCTCCGACTAAAACAAACAAGATGGCGTCGGCCCTCTCCTCTCTCCTCCTGGACCGTTTAGACCTCAGCAGGATGCAGAGTGGTGCTGATGGGAGGGAGAGAGGAGGGATGCTGAGCCCTACACCTGTCTGCACCCTTCTGTTCACCTGTGTACAATGCTGGAAAGTAGGCTAACTAAGTATGTGTACTCCTACTGCACAACATTTTGGAAGTGAATATTACTTTGTAGTCCACTACATGCATCTAATTAGTTAGTTACTTTGCAGCTAACCTTCCCTCATTACCTATCAGAGGTAAATATTGTACTTTAGACTCTTCTACATTTGTTTGACAGCTTTAATCAGTCTATTAGTTACTTTTTAAATGACATTTTTATACCCTTCCTGTCCAGTGAAAACAAATCATGTATCTCCAAATCTAGTTACTTTAAACCAAAGGTTTCATTTTCTTTTATGGAAGGGAGACAAAATCATATCAGTACAATAGCAGTGTCGGCCAATAAAGGCATTAATGTGATATATTGGCATTGGCCCCTAAATAATATTAAACTTCAGTTATGCGCAGACAACGTGAGACATTATTTATTCAGCTTTCTTATGTGTACATTTTGAAAAGCATCGTATTCTGGCGTCAACATTGGCAACTTAATGTTCTCTGTAATTAGGTGTTAAAAATATATACATATATCAGTGTCTGCATTGACAGTAGGCCAAAATGAGTTGGAAGATGTCCGCAAATTGAATAGCGGCATCAAACCAACTTCAAATATTTATGTATTTAAAAACACATTCTCAAACTAAATATCACCATCTCTGAGAAACTGTAATATGAATAGTCACAAAAATGTTTATCTGAGCTCATGAAATTGAGTTGACTTTTATCGAGACACATGGTTCTCACTACAAACACAATAAATGATAGTAATGATAAACTTTATTTATGTAGCATTTCTTTCACACAGTTACACAGCGCTTCACTAACAATACTGACACCAGACCCAGCAGATAAAATGAGAATAAAGGACATGAACATGGAGGAAGTAATAACAATAAAACTAATTAAATCAAATACAAAGACACAACAAACCCATTAACAAAAGGAAACATGTTTCAAACATTTTTAAAAGCTTTTACAAAACAAATTACGATCATATAGAATATGAACTGTAGATTAACCGACCCATCAGTATATAAAGTAGTCAAATAACCTCAACCTTAAACATCTACAGCACTAAAATACAATAGAAAGATTTCAGCAGTAATCCCTTTAGATAAATGAACACACATTATCAATTATATTTTAAAAAGCAAGCAGCTGGGCTGAGAGGACCACCAGGAGGCAGTAAAGTTGTCTGAACACATCATTCATAGGAGAGAAAAAGTCCCAGACGAATGAAAACAGACAATCTTTTTAACAAGAGACTGCTGCAGGCAGCACTTAAACATTTGTAAGCATGAACCCACTGAATATTGTAAACGAGAGACCACAGCTGGAGGCAGGAAGATAGCATGAAACCACTGGATATATTTACAAAACACAGCTGTTGGAGATTGCATTTTAACATTTGTAAGCAAGAAAAAAAAAATTCAGAGATCTTAATAATGCTTCAGAAGGACAACTTTGGGTCTCACCGTGAAACCCAAGGTTCCACTGACGCTTTATGTGTTTGAATAGAGTCATGGCCTGATGACATCTTCATGCTCATTTTGAGTCATGCTATGCAGGTCGAGGTGAAGTCTGATTATGTAAGTTTTGAGTCTTCGGAATTAACATTCACTCCAGGATTGGATGTGGCAAACTGGCCTGATAGCACATCTACAAAATTTGAAACAAAGTAGCCGTCACCACTTCCCCCAGCTACTCATCCCTGTATCACGTGCATGTTTGGGCCACCATCAATTTGAGAAGTACCATTCATAAAGGTCATGGACTACACTGTAGCCTTCGTCTCTTGACATGTAGTCGCAGGCGAGACAGATGTGATGAATGAATTCATTTTCAACTCCCAGGAGATGAGGAGGGACAGAGTAGAACTTCCTCCACTCAAAGTAACGCATGTACTTTTCCTCGTTCTTGTCCAAGTAGAGCAGATACTCAGCCAGTGACTTTGCATCAGGAAAATCGTTTATGTGAATGAAGGCGTCAGAGGGAATGTACTCCTCGTAGTTTTCTCTGGGGGGACCCAAAACTACTGGGACTGTCCCTGCTGCAAAGGGCCCGTTAACCTTCTCCATGTAGTCTTTGTGGATCGAGTTCTCAAATGAGAGGTAAAACTTACAGCTACTGATGGTTGTGTACTCTTCAAGGCTCAAGCGGTTCCCCGTGAAGCCGCTACCAAAGAGGTCGATCTTAATGTGTTTGGACAGTTCCTGATAGTATTGATCTCTTGTACTGGTTCCAGTGTTTGGGTTGCGGTTACTAACAATCCAACAGACCAGTTTGTCTTTCTTGGGCAGAATAAAGTCATCTATCATTTCTGTTTCTCTGATAGTGTGTTCAAACCTCGTTGTGATGTCAGCATCTCTTCTGTAGGAAAATGTTAGGTTGAACAGGTTTTCCAGACCTGGTATCTTCCTCGTGTTCGTTGGGGATTCCACATGGAACCAAATCCACTTTTGAAAACTTGGACGTGGCTCCTGTGGCATATTTCCCAAGTCCCAGTCGATGTGTTTGTGGTAGAAAATGACTCCCTTTGATTTGTTGTAGAGGGATCTGTCTTCGGTCAGAATGCAGCTGTCAATGTTGAAGAGTTCAGAGCAATCTTTGAAATCAAATATCACACCTTCAGGCCTGAACCACAGCAGAACTATGGGCTTTTCATTTGGATTCTTGCCATCATAAGGCTCAAAATCCGTGAAGAATACAAGAACACAGCACTGCAGGAGAAGGGCACATATTTCAGTGTTTTCATGGAAGCTGGTGGAGTCATCTGTGGAGGCAGAATAAGAAACTGATGTTAGATCAATTAAATTGCATCCTTCAAATGATATACTTTTAGTCTCAAAGCCTGAAATGTCTCAAAATTGTTTATATTCTGAAAATATCAATAATTAGATAAGGTGGAAGATGTAAGTCTGAGCACTGACTGTCTCAACCAGCTCTTACTATAATATGGGAAAAACATAAGAAAACCCTAACTCAAACATAAAAATGGGTGGAAACGTGTGTGTGTGTGTGCGTGTGCATTTGTGTGAATGTGAGTGTGGCAGGGAGTCCTTTGTAAAGACTACAAAGATGGCCAAACGTGGCCTGGGAGGTCACATTCGCCGAACAACAAAACTGATGGGCGTGACTTGGGAAATCTCCTTGGAGAGACTCCAGGAAACGTCAAGTGTGACTTGGTGAAGTCATGCGAGAACACGAATTCCAGTGCGATGGTTGTGATTGTGCTGAATAATCATTGAACAAAGACGACGATTATGTCGTCTTTGGCTTCGCGTGCAGTTTGATTGCACGCGACGTAGATTTGGAGGGATAATACCCACTCCAAAAAGCAATACAGAATATTCTTACAAAAACGAAAGTAAAACAAAACAAGCCTCTGTCCAGCGAGGAAGGAACTGTAGCCTAGGTCTAGCAAAATTGAAAAACGTTTATCAAGGTACACCCCTACAGTAACTGCTGAATGAAACCGGAGTCTCTTTACAGCATCACGTTAAATGCGACGTGCAGAGGGGTCTCCTCACCTTTAAAATCTGAGTGACGTCATTCTCATCCTGTCTGAGTTTATTTTTTAAAGCGTCCACTTTAATCCAATAGGGAACGGGTGAACGTTCTGGGGATGGACAGTAACTTGAATTACAGTTTGTTAGACCTTTTGAGCTTTGGTTCCCTTCCTTTATTCTTAAATCCCTCAGGTTAATAATAGTAAGGCTTTTTATTTTCCTTACACGCCTTCTCCTTTGTTTGAGCCATGGTGAGGCCAACACAGATGTAACTAAACTTTTACAGAAGATTTATTGCGATTATTTTCCTGCATTTTTTCCTGTTGCATACATATATCAATCCTGTGAGCGTCTGCGTGCTTTGGTCAAGCTGAATTAAACAGTGTATTGTATTGTGTTGGTTTTTATTACACGGATGACAATACAAAGGCACCGTAACTGTGTACTTGAGAAAGGTTTGGTTTCTACTTCTGCCATCCTGTTATGAGCTGCTGCAGTGCTGGGAAAACATGTCTACAGAATATATCATAGAGCCAATGTATAGGCCCATTTATTAAAGTGCTATTCCAAACTAGCAAAAGGCATTTACCTAATAAATGCCTGGATTGTTGTCAGCTGTTGGGCTCAGTTTACCAGTAATGCACCCCGTACCTAAAAATTACTTAAAGTACAGTTTTTTTCAGTATCACTGTTTCTCTTATTCAGAGCCATTATTGGGGCCATCAGTCTGGACTGACTTGTCCGACTATGTCGCCGTGTGTGTATCCTTGGACACTGTCTATAAGTTCAGTGTGTCCCACTGACAGAGAAAAGCAGGCAGGCAAGAAAAGAGAGGTACTCCTCAAATAGTCCAATAATACACCACATTATATAATATTACCTAAATCAACAAAATTGCAGTAAATATTCTTATTCTCTGGAGAAATTAAAACATGTTGTTCTTACCTTTCTTCAGAGTATAAGGATACAATCACTCTGTCTGGGATCCAGCAGAACAACTGTGGCAGGCGTTTGATACTTACCACACTTATTCACGCTAAATAAGTGTACCATGATGGTGACAAACTTGCTCTGCCTATCAAATCTGGTCAGACCGGGCAGGTGTTTGATACTTATCACACTTCATCATTGTACCATGAATCTTCTCAAACTTGCCCTGTCTGTCAGATCTGATCAGACCGGTCTTGTGACTAGGCAAGGCTTATGATATGGGCAGCCGCCTAGGCATTCATGGAGAGGCGGCATGAGTGCCCGCACAAAAAAAAAAAATTTTTTTTTTTAATGTTTGTGTAACCCTTGATGTCAGCTCCCTATAGCACAGATAGGTCTACGCCAGTGGTGTCAAACTGATCCAGTAAAGGGCCGTGTGGCTGCAGGTTTTCATTCCAACCAAGCAAGAACACACCTGATCCAAATCAGGTTTTCGTTCCAACCAAGCAAGAACACACCTGATTTGGATCAGGTGTGTTCTTGCTGGTCTAGGCCCTCGGTCTCCCTATAAAGTCTCTGCGTTGTGTATTTGGTTCCGTTTATACGGTGGAAGGCGGAGAGAAGAACCAGGCAAGGAAGCACGGGATCTGGGTTGAGCAGTCTTTATTTCAAGGCTTCACCTTTCAGAAAAGGACAAGAGGTTGTCACTTACAATACAAAATATGTCACACTGCCATAAAACTTCTCCCATGGCCTTTTCCAGTAACCAGTAATAACAAAACCAGTAGATACCAGGTGTGTGTGTGGGTGAATGAGTGTGAGTGAGCGAGTGAGCGTGACTATGTGTGTGTGTGTCTACGTGTGGGTGTAAATGGGCGAGGGAGCGTGACTGTGTGTGTGTGTGTGTGTCTGCGAGTGTGAATGAGCGGGTGAATGTGACTGGGCATGTGTGCCTACGAGTGAGTACGTGCGTGAGTGTGAATGAACAAGTGTATGTGACTATGTGTGCGTGTGTCTACGTGTGTTTACGTGCATGGGTGTGAAGGAGCGAGTCAATTGACTGCGGTTGAGTCTGCGTATGAATACGCGCGAGTGTGGCTACATGTATGTGTGTCTGCGCATGTGAGAGAACAATAAGATGACACAGACTTAAATCATTTTTCTAGCAGAGGAATTGTAACATGCTAATGGGTCACCACATACATTAGTAATAAACTTAACCAAATCCACAACCGTCTCTTGCACACATAACGGCTTCAGCTCATTAACATAGCTCTTAGCATTCATATTTGCTGAACAAACCAACTGGAAAGTGCAAAACAATAACTTTTTTTTTTATCTTTAGACTGGAGAGGCTGAGCTCTCCCTGCATACCTTTCAGAAAAGGACAAGAGGTTGTGACCTAAGATGGCCGCAACCAACAAAGAAAAGCAGCCACAGGCAGCACCAAAACAGACTAACCAGGAAGCGCCCTCTGGGGGCTCCTTTAACCATTGCTTGAAATAATGAGGAAACTTCTGCTGGCTCTTTACATTAGTTCACCTCCTTACACTTGCATTCATTTTGTACTGCTCATTTACACGTCAAATCAATAATGTCATCTTGCTGTGTGGGGAGCAGTTAGTAGTATAAAGTCAATCACATCACGAATTCCTTCCACATGAAGCACATTTCATTCATGATAATATTGTGAATAAAAGCCCTCAGTTTCACATATGTTATTTTTTGGGGTTTGGTTAAATAGTGAATTGGCTAGTAGACCTAGCATTTGTGTGGTTGAGTCAAAGTTGCACCTCTGTTAGATACAGAGAACTGTATGATCCCTGGGCAAACTTCTTTCGCAGTCACGCTGGTACGCCGGAGATCTGGCACCGCGCCAGAATGCAGTCAGCCCTGTATTATCATTACTGGGTATGTGTGATGTTCCACCACTATAAAAGCTGTGAATAATGTGTGTATACTAATGCCCTTGTGCTCTCCATTAGAAATGCCTGGAGCAGAATTGCCTACTGAGGATGATTCTCTGTCCACTGACCCTGCTAACTGGCCTTCTGTTCTGACTGTGAGAATACGGACACAACTGGTTTCCAGGGGACCAAGTCAGGTACCATCTGACTTTGAATTCTCTAGAAACGACAGTGACAGAGGAAGTTGCCACCACCAATACTTAAAGAAGTCATTGGTTAATGGGGAAAATATATCCAGAAGTTGGTTGGTATTTATTTTGTGTTTCTTGTTCAAAGTGTAGTAAAATTATTACACTCTCTTAAGTGTGTTATTGTATTTGTGTGATGAAGGATTTGCGCAATATAGAAATTTGATTCTTCATTTTATTTGTATTTCATTCTATTATACTGAGTGTTGGTAGTTTCTATTATAGCTGTTACTGTGTGTGTTGTTCCAAATTACCAACAGTTACTTTAATAAATGTAAATAAGTTATTTTCAGTTTTTTTTTTCTGTCTGTGCTGGAGGTGAGGTTCGCCCAGGCTTGGGCATCATGAAAGCTAGGACCTTCACGGTCACCATGCCTGAAGCAGTGTAACGTACGTGCACCTGCGTTACACCGTTACAACGTTACAACTGCATGCAAGTATTGTAACTGTGTTTTCAAAAAATACACATTACTGATTTAGTAACATTGTACACAGGTATGTATGGGGCAGTTCCTGAAGAGTTGTGCAGGCTTTTTTTGACGTTACTGTCGTTCACAACACTGTAACGCAACGCCGACGTTACAGTTACATTAGACGGCATAAACCGCTTTCTGTGTCACAACAGGTGATGCTGCAGTCAAGCTAGCGTTAGCCGCCGTCATTCAGAACAAAGGCGGCCTGTTGTCGTTTTATTTAATGACAGCGACATATTTAACTCACACACACTTACAGTCGTTCCCAATACTGTAATACAACACTGACTACAGTTACATTAGATCGCATAAACCGCTCTCTGTATCACAACAAGTGTTAGCCAAAACGAAGGCCGCCTGTTGCTGTTTTTCAGCCCCTCTTCCGACTGAAACAAACAAGATGGCGTCGGCCCTCTCCTCTCTCCTCCTGGACCGTTTAGACCTCAGCAGGATGCAGAGTGGTGCTGATGGGAGGGAGAGAGGAGGGATGCTGAGCCCTACACCTGTCTGCACCCTTCTGTTCACCTGTGTACAATGCTGGAAAGTAGGCTAACTAAGTATGTGTACTCCTACTGCACAACATTTTGGAAGTGAATATTACTTTGTAGTCCACTACATGTATCTAATTAGTTAGTTACTTTGCAGCTAACCTTCCCCCATTACCTATCAGAGGTAAATATTGTACTTTAGACTCTTCTACATTTGTTTGACAGCTTTAATCAGTCTATTAGTTACTTTTTAAATGACATTTTTATACCCTTCCTGTCCAGTGAAAACAAATCATGTATCTCCAAATCTAGTTACTTTAAACTAAAGGATTCATTTTCTTTTATGGAAGGGTGACAAAATCATATCAGTACAATAGCAGTGTCGGCCGATAAAGGCATTAATGTGATATATTGGCATTGGCCCCTAAATAATATTAAACTTCAGTTATGCGCAGACAACGTGAGACATTATTTATACAGCTTTCTTATGTGTACATTTTGAAAAGCATTGTATTCTGGCGTCAACATTGGCAACTTAATGTTCTCTGTAATTGGGTGTTAAAAATATATACATATATCAGTGTCTGCATTGACAGTAGGCCAAAATGAGTTGGAAGATGTCCGCAAATTGAATAGCGGCATCAAACCAACACCAAATATTTATGTATTTAAAAACACATTCTCAAACTAAATATCACCATCTCTGAGAAACTGTAATATGAATAGTCACAAAAATGTTTATCTGAGCTCATGAAATTGAGTTGACTTTTAACGAGACATATGGTTATCAATAAAAAACACAATGAATGATAGTAATGATAAACTTTATTTATGTAGCATGTCTTTCACAAAGTTACACATACTGACACCAGACCCAGCAGATAAAATGAGAATAAAGGACATGAACATGGAAGTAAAAACAATAACAACTAATTAAATCAAATACAAAGATACCAATACCAATTTACAATACCAATTCTGATCTTATAGAATATGAGCTGTAGATTAAACGACCCAACAAAATATAAAGTAGTCAAAATAACCTCAACCTTAAATATGTACAGCACTAAAATACAATATAAAGATTTCAGCAGTAATCCCTTTAGATAAATGAACACACATTATCAATTATATTTTAAAAAGCAAGCAGCTGCAAGACTACACTTGTGACATCCTGCAGATGGCTGAGCAGACCACCAGGAGGCAGCAAAGTTGTCTGAACACATCATTCATAGCAGAGAAAAAGTCCCAGACTGTGGTGGATAAAATAATTCTAATAATTTGTCCAAACGGTGTAGATGAAGCCTTTCCTGTCCCTCATCCCCAGAATCTAACCAGTGCTCCCTACAACTACAATTGAGCAATCTTAAACATAATTACTAATAATGTTCGGTCACATAAGGCCATCCCACCACCTGAGGCTCCGTGTGTGCATTTGGCAGCTGGTTTGTCCCTCTTATTGTTGTCATGTGTTGCACTGCTTCCTTGGCCTTCAAGACTGACAACCCAATCCATCCAACTTCCTCTCACGCTCCACGGACCGTTCTGTACAAAGGGAGTCATAGCTCACATCTTATGAGCTCTCACATGTGCTCTCTCTCTCTCTCTCAGCCATCCATCTCTACACTTCGCTGTATGGCAGAATTGCGAATCAGAGCCCTTTATTTAATGTTGGATCTCTAGAGCAGACCGTGTTTTTTTACAGCGCTGTCACCAGAATACAATTTTGGCAATTTGTGTTTCTACACACCATTAGTCATATTTGTAGGTGACATATGTGTCGTATCACATTTTTTTTACAATATGTGTATGTATTTATGAACTGACTTTCTATCAGGTGAGTGACAGGGCTGCTAGGTGAGGGTCTTTTTAACAAGAGACTGCTGAATATTGTAAACGAGAGACCACAGCTGGAGGCAGGACGATAGCGCGAAACCACTGGATATATTTACAAAACACAGCTGTTGGAGATTGCATTTTAACATTTGTAAGCTAGAAAAAATAAATATTGTTTTAACAAGATCCTGCTGTAGATGGGACTTTAACAGTCATAAGCATGAAGTCACTGAATATTGTATACGAGAGACCAAAGAGAGACCAAAGTCACCAAAGACAGCGTTTCAACATTTATAGTGAGCAAAGCATCTTTGTCACCTCAACAATCCAACTGTATATTCTGAGCAATGCACAAACAGAATACAAGAGACAAGAGTAAGAATTGCCATGGCAGCGTGGCGGCCGTGGCACGTTTGATGGGAGTCCCAGCACGAAGATATCTATATGCTAATATATGGTTTTAATCCTAGTTTGAATCATAATCAATTATTAGAATGAGGATATGACATGTTTTATACTTTGATGTACTACACCTCCTGTGTACACCTAATCCACCTCAAATTTGGTCTCAAAAGTCTTCAGAGATCTTAATAATGCTTCAGAAGGACAACTGTGGGTCTCACCGTGAAACCCAAGGTTCCACTGACGCTTGAATACTTGATCCAATCTTCCTCAAGGTTTATGTGTTTGAATAGAGTCATGACATCTTCATGCCCATTTTGAGTCATGCTATGCAGGGTCGAGGTGAGGTCTGATTAAGTGAGTCTTGAGTCTTCAGAATTAACATTCACTTCAGGATTGGATGTGGCAAACTGGCCTGATAGCACATCGTCAAAATTTGAAACAAAATAGCCGTCACCACTTCCCCCAGCTACTAATCCCTGTATTCACGTGCATGTTTGGGCCACCATCAGTTTGAGAAGTACCATTCATAAAGGTCATGGACAACACTGTAGCCTTCGTCTCTTGACATGTAGTCGCAGGCGAGACAGATGTGATGAATGAATTCATTTTCAACTCCCAGGAGATGAGGAGGGACTGAGTAGAACTTCCTCCACTCAAAGTAACGCATGTACTTTTCCTCGTTCTTGTCCAAGTAGAGCAGATACTCAGCCAGTGACTTCGCATCAGGAAAATCGTTTATGTGAATGAAGGCGTCAGAGGGAATGTACTCCTCGTAGTTTTCTCTGGGGGGACCCAAAACTACTGGGACTGTCCCTGCTGCAAAGGGCCCGTTAACCTTCTCCATGTAGTCTTTGTGGATCGAGTTCTCAAATGAGAGGTAAAACTTACAGCTACTGATGGTTGTGTACTCTTCAAGGCTCAAGCGGTTCCCCGTGAAGCCGCTACCAAAGAGGTCGATCTTAATGTGTTTGGACAGTTCCTGATAATATTGATCTCTTGTACTGGTTCCAGTGTTTGGATTGCGGTTACTAACAATCCAACAGACCAGTTTGTCTTTCTTGGGCAGAATAAAGTCATCTATCATTTCTGTTTCTCTGATAGTGTGTTCAAACCTCGTTGTGATGTCAGCATCTCTTCTGTAGGAAAATGTTAGGTTGAACAGGTTTTCCAGACCTGGTATCTTCCTCGTGTTCGTTGGGGATTCCACATGGAACCAAATCCACTTTTGAAAACTTGGACGTGGCTCCTGTGGCATATTTCCCAAGTCCCAGTCGATGTGTTTGTGGTAGAAAATGACTCCCTTTGATTTGTTGTAGAGGGATCTGTCTTCGGTCAGAATGCAGCTGTCAATGTTGAAGAGTTCAGAGCAATCTTTGAAATCAAATATCACACCTTCAGGCCTGAACCACAGCAGAACTATGGGCTTTTCATTTGGATTCTTGCCATCATAAGGCTCAAAATCTGCGAAGAATACAAGAACACAGCACTGCAGGAGAAGGGCACATATTGCTGCAACAAACAGTGTTTTCATGGAAGCTGGTGGAGTCATCTGTGGAGGCAGAATAAGAAACTGATGTTAGATCATTTAAATTGCATCCTTCCTCATGTTTCTTCTCTTGAACAAACCATCGATCAGTTATGACTGAACTGGTCTTACGTGACTGAACAATCACATTACTTTAATGAAAACATGGCAAGTTTGTGGTTTCTTCAAGGAAGAAAATGTTTGAAGTCTGTTTTGATCAGTGTGTCAGCATGACAGAGTTGGAGTTTAAGGTACTATTCTGAAGTCAGTGTTTTTGTCTGTGTTTTCACACTAAAAAAATGTTTTACAGTGGTCACTGTGTTTTGAGAAGTACTAAATTAACACTGGAAACTGTTAAAACATTTTGCAATTCTAAGTGGTGAATTCTCATATCTCAAAGTTACAGATGTTGGGTATAGATATTTGATATAAATTTATTATTGATTATTAGTTAAATTGTTACTGTTAATCAATTAAATTGTTAATGTTAATTAATGAAACATAGGTTACACGGGGCACCACCCTGAAGTCAGGGATCAATAATCAAATGATATACTTTTAGTCTCAAAGCCTGAAATGTCTCAAAATTGTTTATATTATGAAAATATCAATAATTAGATAAGGTGGAAGACGTAAGTCCGAGCACTGACCTTATCAACCAGCTGTTACTATAATATGGGAAAAACATAAGCAAGCCAAATATAAAAATGGGTGGAAACGTGTGTGTGTGTGTGTGTGTGTGTGTGTGTGTGTGCGTGTGTGTGAATGTGAGTGTGGCAGGGAGTCCTTTGTAAAGACTACAAAGATGGCCAAACGTGGCCTGGGAGGTCACATTCACTGGACTACAAAATTGATGGGCGTGACTTTGGAAATCTTGTTGTGGCGACTCCAGGAAATGTCAAGTGTGACTTGGTGAAGTCATGTGAAAACACAAATTCCAATGTGATGATTGTGATTGTGGTGAATCATCGTTGAACAAAGACGACGATTATGTCGTCTTTGGCTTCGTGTGCAGTTTGAATGCACGCAACGTGGATTTGGAGGGATAATACCCACTCCAAAAAGCAATACAGAATATTACAACAAAAATTAAAGTAAAACAAAACCAGTCAAGGAACTGTAGCTGAGGTCTAACAAAATTGAAAAACATTTATCAAGGTACACCCCTACAGTAACTGCTGAATGAAACCGGGGTCTCTTCACAGCATCATGTTAAATGCGACGTGCAGAGGGGTCTCCTCACCTTTAAAATCTAGGTGACGTCATTGTTATCCTGTCTGAGTTTTTTTTCAAAGCGGCCACTTTAATCCAATAGGGAACGGGTGAAAGTCTCTGGGATGGACAGTAAGTCGAATTACAGTTTGAACCAGAATCAGAATCAGAAATCCTTTAATGTCCCGTAGACGGGGAAATTTGTTTGTCTCAGCAGCGACAGAATATTACAAAAACAAAAACCAATAGCAAAAATAAACAATATAATTAAAAAGGGAAGAAATAGAATAGACGTATATACATATTTACATGATATAGTGCAAAATTAACAGCAAATTAATACTTTGATACACCGATACACCAATTTAAAATACAAATAATAACATTTGTAAGCATGAAACCACTGGATATTCTTTAACAAAAGACCAGACTTCAAGACAGTATGAAACCACTGCTTCTGGTGATTTGGTTGTTTTCAATATGGTGTTGGACGTTACAGGATCTTATACACACCAACACAGACAGGCACACACACCACTTCTCTTTGTTTCCCGTGACATATTTTTGAAAACTAGCAAAACATTTCCTCTCAGTAAAGAAATATCCCCGGGACAAAGCCTCAGAGCATTGATTGAGTGTGATGTCGCCTCCAAATGTGGGAAGAAAGAGGATAGACGTATATACATATTTACATGATATAGTGCAAAATTAACATCAAATATTTATACACAGATTTTACACAAAAATAATAAATATGGGTGTAAAGGAAATTGACCAGATAGTGCAAAAACAGAAGTGAGTTTTGTACAGACTTATTGCACAGTGCAGAGTACAGGGTGAGGTCTGTAGTGGGCAGTGCTGGTTGTTAGACCTTTTGGGCGTTGGTTCAGTTCCTTAGTTCTTAAATGCCTCAGGTTGATATCGCCCTCGTAATTAGGCTTTTGATTTTCCTTACAGGCCTTCTCCTTTGTTTGAGCCTTAAGGTGTGAGGCCATATGAGGCCAACATGATATTATGTTCCTGCATTTTTTCATGTTGGTCAGATATATCAATCCTGTGAGCATCTGTGTGCTCTGGTCAGGCTGAATTAAACAGTGTATTGTATTATGTTGGTTTTTAGTACACAGATGACAATGCAAAGGCACCACAGCTGTGTACTTGAGAAGGGTTTGGTTTCTACTTCTGCCATCTTATTATGAGCTGCTGTAGTGCTGGGATAACATGTCTACAGAATATATCATAGAGCCAATGTATAGGCCCATTTATTAAAGTGCTATTCCAAACTAGCAAAAGGCATTTGCCTAATAAATGCCTGGATTGTTGTCAGCTGTTGGGCTCAGTTTACCAGTAATGCACCCCGTACTTAAAAAATTACTCAACCCTCTGAGCAGTGCCATAGAGAGAAACTCTATCACTCTGCCTCTGAGGTCGCGCCGGCGCGTCAAAATCACGTGACCAAATTAAGATGATGTAGCAGCGAGACGGAGCCTCTGTGAGTCTCTGTTCTGACGCCATATGTTAGAGCAACCTTCAAACTATGTGCCAGTTTTTAGTATTTTTCAATGACAATCTTCAGATTTTTTCTTCATGTCACTTTTTTTTCAGTGACAGATTTTTTTACAATGTCAGTTTTTTTTCAGTGTCACTGATTTTCAGTTTCAACTTTCTGTCACTGTTTTGGCGTCGAGAGGGAGGGGCCTGAGGGGAGGGGCAAGTAGAGCGTGGTTTGCATATCATTTGAGAAGGTAATGGCAGCAGCCTGCGGGAAGGTGGGGCTGGACAGTCCAGCCACAATACCGTTGTAGGATGTGTGCCAGCCGTTTCTGGGCAACACAGAGTCCAACTACCTCGCAGACTTTTCTTCAAGCTCTCTCCTTATGTGTCCAAGTCTTTGTGTATCTGGTTCTGTCCCGGAGCTCCCGAGCTCCGGTCTCTATATGCGTATGGAGTCTGGTAGTAGTACCGGGGCGCCGAGCACGGAGCATTAGCCCCAGTTGTGTCGCTCCGAGCTGGGGCTGCCTTGCCAGGGCTGCCTCGCCGACAGCAGCGCTCCATCTGCTCCCCGAGCTCTGTGCCACCGCACCGCTGCACATGCATACAGAGACCAGACAATAAAGGAGAGTGCTTGGAGAAAAGTCATTTAGTTATGAAAATATGTGTCTGTTACTTGATTACAGCCGTCTGTTGTACTTTACTATGAACCACAGTAGCACAATCACAGCTGACTTTCCCCGCATACTGACTTGTTGAGTTTATTCGCTTCGACTCAAAGGAGCCATTGTAGGAATAGTGATATTATTCACATGAACTGAGTTTAGAGGGGAGCTCCGGTCTCCGGTCTCCGGTAGCGGTATGGTGGCACAGAGCTCGGGGAGCAGACCAGAGCGCTGCTGTCGGCGCTGCAGCCCCGGCTCGGAACAACACAACAAGCGAGAACAACCTGCTGTTGTACTGTTGTGCTAACTGTGGCTAATGCTCCGTGCTCGGCGCCCCGGTACTACTACCACACTACATACGCATATAGAGACAGAAGCTAGGGAGCTCCAGGACAGAACCAGATACACAGAGACTTGGACACATCAGGAGAGATCTTGAAGAAAAGTCCACGAGGTAGTTGGACTCTGTGTTGCCCAGAGACGGCCCGCACATGGGCCCTAAAATGGTGTACTGTGGCTGGAACCATCCAGCCCCGCCTTTGATATGCAAACCACGCTCTACTTGCCCCTCCCCTCAGGCCCCTCCCTCTCGACGCCAAAACCGTGACAGAAAGTAGAAACTGAAAATCAGTGACACTGAAAAAAAGCTGACATTGTAAAAACATCTGTCACTGAAAAAAAAGTGACATGAAGAAAAAATCTGAAGATTGTCATTGAAAAATACAAAAAAATCCCAATAAAATAAAATGATAAGATTTTCAGATTTGAATTATTTTACTTAGATTCTTTTTTCAGTGCCAATACTTGTTTCAATGCCAATACAACTGTTTTCAATACAAATGTTTCAATGTTTCCTTTTTCAGTACTGGTTTTGTTTTCAATGCCAATTTTTTTTTGGGATGCCATATTTTAAAGTCACCATTCAGGCTCCACAGGCTTAGGGCGGGGGGGAAGATTTGGAAGGGACGGGGCGGAACAGTGAAAGCAGCAGTGCTGGTCACAGAGGCAGCGACAGAGATCGCGAGTTTTGAGAGTTGGGAGCTTTGTGACATTTAGCGTGTTTGGAGTGTATAGTTAGTGTGTTATGTAGTGTTTAGTGTAGTGTGTAGTGGAGTCGTTTTTTTGTTTAATGAGTCAAAACAATGAGGAGACTGATGAATGTGGAGCAGGAGCTGGAGGAGCTCAGGCAGACCTGAGCCTGAGGCGTTGCCTGCATTTAAATGTAAATAGTTACATATAACTTTGTAAATTTCAAAAACTTATGCAAAAATTTAGCAAACAACAATTTATTTTTGCATCATAGGTAATATAAATGGTTCGTTGAGCATATTTGTGGTTTTCACAGTAAAAAAACAAACTTTTTCCGACTCGACTATTTCTTTCATTCACAGCCATTATTGGGGCCACCAATCTGGACTGACTTGTCCGACTATGTTGCCGTGTGTGTATCCTTGGACACTGTCTAACGGTTCAGTGTGTGCCACTGACAGAGAAAATCAGGCAGGCAAGAAAAGAGAGGTACTCCTCAAATAGTCCAACAGTACACCACATTATATAATGTTACCTAAATCGACAAAATTGCAGTAAATATTCTTATTCTCTAGAGAAATTAAAACATGTTGTTCTTACCTTTCTGCAGAGTATAAGGAGTATAAGGTGTTTAACTATCACACTGATACACACTATTAAAGTGTACTATGATGGTGTCCAACTTGCTCTGCCTATCAAACTGATCAGACCGGTCTTTGCCAGCCACTTGGGCATTCATTTGGTTTGCATTCATTTTGCATAACATTATATTGAGATTTTCCACCACTATAAACGCTGTGAACAATGTGTGTATACTAATGCCCTTGTGCTCTCCATTAGAAATGCCCGGAGCAGAATTGCCTACTGAGGATGATCCTCTGTCCACTGACCCTGCTAACTGGCCTTCTGTTCTGACTGTGAGAATACGGACACAACTGGTTTCCAGGGGACCAAGTCAGGTACCATCTTGTGATGGAAATTTTGTACTTCATGAAGAGAGATGTGAACTGAAATCTTACACAGGAATGTTCAATGTAACTGTTTAACACGACCTGTAACTTTGGGTTGTTATATGACCTATGTAAGATATTGAGTGACCACTAAAGGTTATCACTTCCTTCTCTGTGAATTATTCCTTTAAGTGCAAGACATAAATTAGTAACTACTAGAGTGAAAACACACCCACAGAGACAGATAAATACCAGGCTTTTCTCCTCAGACATTGGGTCGTCACTTTGTAACAGACCTGCGTGTTGCTCTGTGAATGCTCCTCTTGTGCAAGATTAAAACCTTGTTTGAACTTTGAGCTGACTCCGATCTCCTTCCTCAAGTTCTAAAATTATCGCAGAATTATTTTAACAAAACTTTTGGCGCCCAACGTGGGGCCCAATGCTCCGTGCTCGGCGCCCCGGTACTACTACCACACTCCATACGCATATAGAGACCGAAGCTAGGGAGCTCCGGGACAGAACCAGATACACAAAGACTTGGGCACATCAGGAGAGAGCTTGAAGAAAAGTCTGCAAGGTAGTTGGACTCTGTGTTGCCCAGGGCCGGCACACGGATCCTACAACGGTATTGTGGCTGGACCGTCCAGCCCCGCCTTCCCGCAGGCTGCTGCCATTACCTTCTCAAATGATATGCAAACCACGCTCTACTTGCCCCTCCCCTCAGGCCCCTCCTTCTCGATGCCAAAACAGTGACAGAAAGTTGAAACTGAAAATCAGTGACACTGAAAAAAAACTGACATTGTAAAAAAATCTGTCACTGAAAAAAAAGTGACATGAAGAAAAAATCTGAAGATTGTCATTGAAAAATACGAAAAAATCCAAATAAAATAAAATGATAAGATTTTCGGATTTGAATTATTTGAATTAGTTTCTTTTTTCAGTGCCAATACTTGTTTCAATGCCAATACAAATGTTTCAATGACAATGTTTCCTTTTTCAGTACTGGTTTTGTTTTCAATGACAATTTTTTTTTTTGGATGCCAAATTTTAAAGTCACCTTCCTGGCTCCATACACATGACGCACATGCACACACACCAAGACACAAAAGATGAGGGGGAAGAGGAAGTATGTTCTCTAGAAAGCGCTACAGTATTTTTAAGCAAGCACCAAAACCTACCACCAAAAGATAAATGATGTCTTTCTTAGGCATGACTAATTTTTCAGAGACAGTGGATTGCTAACTATGCCTCATTAATGAACACGGGGCACCACACTGAAGTCAAGGATCAGTATTCAAATGATATACTTTTAGTCTCAAAGCCTGAAATGTATCAAAATTGTTAATATTATGAAAATATCAATAATTAGATATGGTGGAAGGTGTAAATCTGAGCACTCACAGTCTCAACCAGCTACTACAATATGGGAAAAACATAAGCAAGCCAAACATAAAAAAGGGTGGAAATATGTGTGTGTGCGTGTGTGAATGTGTGTGTGTGCGCTTGTGTGAATGTGAGTCTGGCAGGGAGTCCTTTGTAAAGACTACAAAGATGGCCAAACGCGGCCTGGGAGGTCACATTCGCCAGACTACCCTAACCCTAACCCTAACCCTACATGCGAGACCATGAATTCCGATGCGATGATTGTGATTCGGCTGAATCATATACCTGGAATTAAAAAATGGCAGCACTGAGTGTATCGACCAAAGGTAATTACTACACAAGTGCGTGAAATTTGAACAGACGACGATTATGTCATCTTTGGCTTCGTGTGCAGTTTGATTGCATGCAAGTTGGATTTGGAGGGATAGTACCCACTCCAAAAAGCAATACAGAATATTCTAACAAAAATTAAAGTAAAACAAAACCAGTCTCTAGCCCTTTTTAGATAGAAAAGGCAGCACATTTGCTCAAAGGTAAGGGCGGCAATGTGCTGCCCTGTTTTTCTAAAACGGGGACATTATATTCCTCCTTTTCCAAAAGCCACCACCGGGGTAGGTGTAAACATGTGACATGACGTAAAGCATGAAGTTGGGCTGTGAACAGTGATAACAAATTTGTCTTCAAAATAAGTGCTTTACATTGTACCCCATTGGAGTTTAGAACTGGGTTCTTAGCGGGGGGCTTTTAATTTGAAAGTAGCGACAGTTCCTAGCTTGCCGCTTCAATAACAAGCGGACAACAAAGACAGCTACAGAGACCGAGGAGACGCTAGCGTCTCCTGGATCTCAGTGGCTGTACAGTTGCTCATCTTAATGTCCGCAGATGAAGTGATGGACTGACTGCTGTGATCAGCTGTTTCCTGGTTTTAAAACTCCCAGGCTGTGGGTCGCACAACAGTGCAGGTCATCGACACCTCGGCTCTGCCCATCTCACGCAGGGTCTGGCACATTGACGCCTCGGATTTAGATAGCAGGCGAGGCACAAATAAGTGTACCCTCCGAGGTGGCAAATCTGCGGATGAAAACTAACTCCCAATTTGCCGGTCTCTGTCTAAAACTGCGGACCTAGCCGCCAAAAGGACGGGTAAATTGGCGGCTTGCTGCCCTGTCTAAAAACAGCTTCTGTTTCTGTCCAGCGAAGAAGTACCTGTAGCCTAGGTCACTGCAAAACGAATGAACTACTCTTAAACGCGAACAAACTAAACTGATTCCGTTTCACTTCTCTCTCATTCGTTCGTTCGTTCATTCTCACAGACCAGTCGCTGTGTTGTTCATTGTTCAGTAATCAGAGTGGTGAGGAGGACTAAGAGCCAGCCAATCGTATGCTGAGTCTAGGACACTGTCGTCGAATTTCAGCCAATGTGAAACAGGAAAGCATAGCAACCGTTTCCAAGAAAAAAACCCAAAAACATTTAATTTTGTTCACAGCTCATCGTTCTTGTTCGGTCACTGATTCCTTTCCTGTCGTTCACGTTCAGTCAGTCACTCGTTCTTGGCTAGCCGGCTTTAGCTGTTAGCTGCTAACTATTGTGTTGTCTTAAAGTACACATAACCATGAAGTTGCAGCTAAGTATTGGCCACAGTGATTCACCGCTGAACGACGCACCAAAAGCGCAACTGAAGGAACGAACAAACCAACGAACTACATAAACGATTCATCCTGCCGAACTGACCGACGGGAACTGAATCTCGACATCAAATGATGAAATCCACCTCTAGTGCAGAGGGGTCTTCTCACCTTTAAACTCTGAGTGACATCATTGTCATCCTGTCTGAGTTTTTTTTTGTTTAAAGCGGCCACTTTAATCCAATAGGGAAATGGTTAAAGTTTTGGGGATGGACAGTACCTCGAATTACAGTTTGTTAGACCTTTTGGGTGTTCTTAAATCCCTCAGCTTAATAACGCCCTAGTAATTAAGCTTTTGATCCTTACACGCCTTCTCCTTTGTTTGCGCCATGGTGAGGCCCAACACAGATGTAACCAAACTTTTACTGAATAATTGAGAAAGGGGATTTTACTGAAATTTTTCCTGTTGCTCACTTATATCAATCCTGTGAGCGTCTGTGTGCTTTGGTCAAGCTGAATTAAACAGTATATTGTATTGTGTTGGTTTTTAGTACATGGATGACAATACAAAGGCACCATAGCTGTGTACTTAAAAAGGTTTGGTTTCTACTTCTGCCATCCTATTATGAGCTGCTGCAGTGCTGGGAAAACATGTCTACAGAATATATCATGGAGCCAATGTATAGGCCCATTTATTAAAGTGCTATTCCAAACTAGCAAAAGGCATTTACCTAATAAATGCCTGGATTGTTGTCAGCTGTTGGGCTCAGTTTACCAGTAATGCATCCGTACCTACAAATTACTTAAAGTACAATTTTTTCAAGTACCAGTATTTCTTTTATTCAGAGCCATTATTGGGGCCACCAGTCTGGACTGACTAGTCCGACTATGTTGCCGTGTGTGTGTCCTTGGACACTGTCTATAAGTTCAGTGTGTCCCACTGACAGAGAAAGCAGGCAGGCAAGAAAAGAGAGGTACTCATCAAATAGTCCGATAATACATCACATTATCTAATGTTACCTAATTCAACACGAAGGTTATCGGTTCAAGTCCCACTCGGACCAAATAAAGTATGATGTGGACTAGCAGTTAGAGAATGCTAGTTCACATCCTGGGTATTGCCCGAGGTGCCCTTAAAAAAGGCATCGACCTCTCACACTGCTCATCGGGCGATGTAGCATGTGTGGCAGCCCCTTCACTCATCTCCTCTATACACTGCATGTGTGTGTGTGTGCGTGCGCCTGTGTGTGTGTAATGTGAGTGGAAAAAAAGAATTTCCCCTCGCAGGATTATAAACAGTATATTAAAAAAACAAAAAAACAAAAATAAAAAAAACAGAAGAGGGTCACAATAAGTACTAAAATTGCAGTAAGAGGAATTAAAACATGTTGTTCTTACCTTTCCGTTGAGTATAAGGGTACGATCACTCTCTCTGGGATCCAACAGATCAACTGTGACTGGCATTTCATACAAACTTGGTTTGCCAGATCTGAGCAGACAGGTTTGTGGCTTATTTTGCTTTGAGCGGCAAACAATTGACAGTGGCATCTGCGTCATTCTTGCCCTACCATCCTGGCAATAACACATTAACCCTTCCCAATGCTTGCCTTCTACCACCTGCCTAGTCATGTATAGATTCACCTGTGCCAATGCCTTCAAAACAAAAGCCTAATCAAATATTCAAAATCACAAAAACAATTCTACTAATATTGTCATCAAACTAATGAATTAACTAGAACTCAACAACATAAATAAATGTTGAAATTATATTACAAAACAATGAATAGCTCCAACACAAGTCTTAAAAAAAGTCATATGCAATGTGTAATTTTCCTGCCATTATTTGATGGTTGCAACCCAGCAACTCAGACCAACACCTTCTTGATTGTTATGCTTGTTTGTTTCTGTTACATGTGCCTCTGCTGTGCACTGTTGCCAACCCCTCAGTAAGGAAAGTCGCTATTGGCTGTGGCTAGAAGCCACTAGTCACCGCCGAATTTGCATAACTGGCCATGTGCATTTAATTGTAATGCGCTATAGGAGAGAGTAATAACGTCGTGGGAGAGACAAAAAAGTCGGTTAAAAACACCTTCATTCCATTTAGAACTACAAATAAACTTATTAGTGCAGTGATTTTGGAGACAAAAACATTTTTACATTTACATCAGGCAGCCGTGATTCAAAATGAAGGCGGCCTGTAGTCATTTTATTTAATGACAGCGACATATTTAACTCACACACACTCAGCTTCACATCACACGTGCACCAGGGAGACTCACGGACAGCCACGAGGCGCTGGTCTCGTGTCGGCCGTGGTGTCGCTGATAGTGGTGGTTGTTTTTCAGCCCCTCCTCCTCATGAAGCCACTGAATATTGCATACGAGAGACGGCAGCCGGAGGCAGCATTTCAACATTTATAGTGAGAGATCATGAGATATTTTCAACCAGACAACATTTGTAAGCACGAAACCACTGTTGGAGAAAGTGTTTCAATAACCGTAAGCCTGAAACCACTGGATGCTGCAGACAGCATTCTTACATCTGTAAGAAAGAAATCACTGGATATTTCTAACAAGGCACCGCTGTAGATGGTACCTCAACATTCGTAAGCATGAAAGCACTGAATATTGTGAACGACAGACCACAGTCCGGGAGAGCAAGACGGCATGAAACCACTGGATTGTTTTTTTAACAGGGCAACACTGGTCGAGAGAGTTTCAACGTTAGTAAGAATGAAACCACTGGATATTTTTAAAAAGATGCAAATGGGATTGCAGGTCATCATTATCAAGCCTGAAACCACTGGATTTTTATTTTACCAAAAACATGGTTGTTGTGGACAGCTTTCTGATATTTGCAAGGGAGAAATAATTAATTACTTTGAACGAGAGACCACTGTTGGAGATGGCGCTTCAACATTTGTAAGCATGAAACCACTGGATATTCTTTAACAAGACACCAGTCTGCAAGACAGCATGAAATCACTGCTTCTTGTGATTTGGTTGTTTTCAATATGGTGTTGGACGTTACAAGGTCTCATACACACCAACACACCCTTTCTCTTTGTTTCCCGTGACATATCGTTGAATACGAGCAAAACATTTCCTCTCAGTAAAGAATTACCCCCGGGACAAAGCCTCAGAGCATTGATTGAGTGTGATGTCGCCTCCAAATGTGTCCTCTCACTTCACACAGCCAGGGCCCATAAGTCAGATCGGAAAATACACTAGACCCCTGTCTCATCTCTGCACAGAAGTCAGGGAAAAAGCTGCTCACAGCCGCCAAGAAAACCATCCCACAAACCCCACAGGGAATGGACTTAACTCGGGCACAAAGGGGATGGTTATATTTCACCGTAGGTTGGCCTTTGTGCCTCTGAATCGGCTAACACTGAGGCTGTGTCTCCTTCCTCGCACAACCTGTCTGTCTCCTAAGCTGACAAGCAGGTCTTATTTAGGGAGAAGCACTGAAAAAAGTCCACTGGGGGTTTGATAGATTTTGTGTACTTGCCAGCACACACACACACACACACACACACACACACACACACACACACACACACACACACACACACACACACACTCTCTGGCACCAAATGAGAGCTCACTCACAACACATTTCTCACACTGGAATTGTATGGAGGCGGGATTGACGGAGGAAAAAGAAAGAGAGAGAGAGGGGGGAAGAAAAGGGGAGGGTGGTGGTCGGGGGGGTCTTTTCAGTTCTTTTCGAAGGCAACAATAGTCTTTGTCCGAGATCTTCCACCATTCTTATTAAGGTTACGGAAAGGAGGAGGAGGAGGAGGAGGAGGAGGAGGAGGAGGAGGAGGAGGAGGAGGAGGAGATGGGGCATGCAGACGGAGGGCAGTTTCTCCATAGTAACAATGACAAAACAAGCCAGTTCAACACCAGGCAGGCAAAAGGGGTGATTGCAGCTGCCGAACAGAAGCACACAGACTTGCTGCCGTGGAGTCTTATTCAGGAGGACCACGAGTTCGGAGAGGATCTGCAAAGTGGAGTAAAAAAGAAGAGAGGAAACAGGGAAGTTTTTTTTTTTTTTATGAGTCTGAAAGTGCTGGGAGGCAACACGTGAGGGGGGACACACAGTCATTCCCTTGCAGCATGGACAGGGACAGCCACAGCGAGGACACTTTGTCCACCATGGTTCTGGAGAACATTAAAAACAAACTGATTCACGCCTTCAGGGCGACAGGAGAGTCCAGAGAGGATCCTCAGGAGTCTGGCTCCACTGTCAGACCAGTCAGCCTCGGCAGGAGTTTCCAAGCCAACGAGGAGCTGCGGAGGGCGCAGATAGATGGAGCGATAACCTGGCTGAGGTCTGAGCTGGTGAGTTCACCGACAGACCTGACATTTCGTGTTTTTTTTTTCTGCAGTTTGCGACACGTCAGTTTGTTAATGCAGCAATGTACCCTTGTGCCTCTGCGTCTTCCAACGTGCTGATTCAGTTCTTTTCATTGTTGTCATGCAGCTGGAGATGCGTTCACAGGACCTGCAGCTGGCTCAGACGCTGCTGGGGCTCAACACAGAGATCCAAAGACTGAGGCGGGAGAGTTTCGGAGGGGTGGAAATAGAGGGGGACGATCAGCAGTGACCCGGTGGAAAGAAAGCTCTTTAGATGGAATCGGCTCCGATTTGCTCGAGATAATGGCTCATTGTAATGAAATGTGTCATGGTAAAACATAGACACCAGTTGCATGTGAAGTAATCTGAGAAGAGGAAAAATTAAGGACAAAATGTGCTTGGCTTCATCTGATGCTGGCATTGATTTTTTTGTAGATGTTTTGCACTTTTGCATCCTAAAGAAGCCTGTTTGTACACGTTTAGTTTCTTTGTTAGGTCAAGAAACAAGACTTTATGAAGGTAAAAGAATGAAACAGAAGATCACTCTTTCATGATTTATGTGCTTTGTAATTTGACAAAAAATAAAACATGCACCCGTCAGTGATTTAATGTCTTTATTGTGTTGGCATACTGTACCTCCGCAGGACAGTACCTGTTTGAAATACCGCTAAAAAGTTCAGGTGGTTAATGAAAAAACATCCGCGTCTCTCTCCCAAACAATTCTCGCTCACAAATACTTTCACAGACAGTCTACTTGACATGTTGGTTCACTGACCGATACTAATACTTTTCTCAAAGACATATTTACTAATGATGTCACACCGTCACAAGAATGTTTTATTTCTGAATAGGCCCAATAAAAAAATCCAATTAACTGCACGCTGTCCTTCAGATGCATTGAATCCGTTCTGTGTTGCAGTTACAGTCATGAAAGGTCAGTGAGCTTCGAGCGCACACACGCGCACACACACACACACACACTCAACACTTGTTCAGGTCAAAGTTTAATACAGGACTTCAATCATCCTCTGTCACGTTATTTATATACTAACAATATTTTACACTTTTCACATTCTTGCTGAGAGTTAGATGAGAAGATTGATACCACTCTTACATCTGTTCATAAAATGTGAGGCTGCAGCCAGCAGCTTAGCTTAGCTTAGCATAAAAACTCAATAACAGTGGGGAACAGCTAGCTTGTCTCTGTCCAAAGGCAACAAAATCCACCTACAAACAGTTCTAAAGCTCACTATTCGACTTTTTTCTGGTTTGTTAAATCTGTACAAAAAAACTGATGTGTGACAATGACTCATTTTATAACCTTCGGACAGAGTCGAGCTAACCGAATGCTGGATGTAGCTTATTCTGGGATAAGGAAGTTATTCAGCCCGAGTCACCAAAGATAATATGTTGGCAGTCAATGTTTCTGGAAACCTCTGATACGTTCACATTTGAATGTGTCATAGGCTGCGCACCATACTGGCTTTTCTACAACGTGTCATTTTACAGAGATTTTACATGTAAACATATTGGGAGGTGGAGTTCTGGACGAGAAGTCTCAGTTGGGGGGGGCACCATGGGGGGTGGTCACTCAGCAGAGACCCTTTGCCTCAACCTAACTAGGTCAGTGTTGTCATAACATGAAATATAAAACCGAACCTAAAGAACCAAGGTTCTTACACATCTGTGGTTTGCATAAAGAAAATAAGTGTTTCCAAAAACTATCCAACAGTTCCTGTCAATTCATAGTCATCATGAATGCTTTAATTTCTCAGTTTTTATTGTAAAAAATAAAATTAACAAAGACTAATCATAAGCTAAATAAGCCACTAGAGTGTCATTATATTTTGTGCAAAGGTCTAAATGACATTATTTGCAATCGTCACCAAAATAAGGCCATTATTTACATGCTTTCCTCTTGTCTATCCTCAACTCCACTCATCCTTTCGTCTTTTCATTCAGTGGTAAATTGCAAATGTATTAACCTTGCTCCACCTTGTCTTTGTTGCCTGTTTTTAGAGGATATGAGGAAGTTGGGGAGAGACTCCATAAGTTGAATTTCTTTTCTAAGAGTTTTGAATTTCAAGGCACAGAGCTTCTTCTGCTGAACGCCTTCTTCGATAAAACCCCCGAGTAAAGGGTCGACGGCATCTTCATGAAGGAAGCGGAGAAGCCCCCCTCCCCTGAGCTGCAGTAGACGCTGCTGCCTCCTCGTTCACTCTCAGAGTCCCAGTAGCTTCCCTCCTCCTCGTCTTCTGCCGCCTCCTCCTCCTCCTCGTCCGTCTCCTCCTCTTCCTCCTCAGACAGCTCCTGCTTGAGCTCCTGGATGCCGGAGTGAAGCTCCATCAGCTGCCGGATCAGAGCTTGGTCCTGGGATCGCATCTCCATCTACACACATAGATATATATATATATATATATATATATATATATATATAAAAAAGTCTGTTTAGTTGCTATTTTTTAAACTTTTGCAGACATGCAGGCCAAAATATCACACGATGAGGGAAATATATCATCAATAAAGAACTTTAGAAACTCTCCCATTCCCTTGCAGATCAAGCTGAGTGACTTCACGCTCAGTGTGAAACCTCAGCCATTTCATTCGAGCGCTGCCGTCTTTCAAATGCAAATGCATCTTTCTGCTGTTCTCTTCTTTCTTTTTTTTTTATTTTTTATTATGAGAGACCATCTAATTGCCTGCATTGTAAAATAAGATATTCAGAATTCCACCAACTTCAGAGTCCAAGTTTGTCCTCAGGATCTAGGAATGTCCCAAACAAAAAAACCCCTCTGGGGCCGATCTGCATTTCTTTTCTCTGTTAATTACTTCACCAGGCTGAGACCGGGCTCCGGCTGAAAGATGCTGCTTTTGCCGCCTTTGTCAACACTTTTGTCGGAGAAACGAGAGAAGAGACGTGACCCATTTTTTACTCTTTGAGAGAGATGGAGATGTGGACACGCTGGGGCTCCACCTCCTCATGCCAAAAACACCAACTCTTTTCAAATAATGCTCTGGACGCCGCCTGTGTGTATCTGCATCTGTCCGTGAACCTTTTCTCAGACCGCTCCACTGCAAGCTATCCCAGCCAAAAACGTCTAAATCTAGAGGCTTACACCAGCCAATCGCTCTCCTTGTTCTCAAGAACTTCATGAACACAGCTCACACAGGGATTTGATTAGTGTTGATGGTGAGGCTCTGCTGATTTACATAAACCACATAAAAAGCTGGATTTTTCCACACGAATGATCAAAAAACACACGTTTTAAAGGGGAACTCTTTGGTTTATGACTTGACTATTAGTCCTTTTGTTGTGTCTTTCATCAACAATACCATGATGTTCTTTCTTTCACACTAGAGGTGATGTCATTATTATTCAACTTATCTTCTCTAGTTAACTTAACATAAATTCCAAGTTGGTTAAAGTTAAAATTTCTTCTAAACGACAACTTTAAGTCTTTTGATTTAGAATTACGAGTTGGATGAAGGCACTGAGTTCAATCCACTCGTTAAAATAAACTCAAGCATGATCAGCGTATTGAACTGTCTGAGAATTGAAATTCTCTTGAGGCTCCTTTTTACATAGTTTGAAGAAAACGTGTGTAATGGAAACTTAATGTGTTTTCAATACATTTTAAGATAAGTTATGTTACAATAGTGAAAACATTGCTAACCATGATAACGGTTGGATTCAGTCTTTACCCCTCACACTTTAATGCTTTAATAAATTCACTGGGATCAGTTTCACATATTGTCTCTGTTCAAATGCTGAAACAAATTAGCTCCGGAAGGAGTAGATGCAGCTTTGACTTGTGTAAAAAGGAAGAAGTGACTGTTGATTCAACTATCTCAAGTTAATGTTTTCTCAAGTTCGGTTAACTTAAATTGCAAGTTATGTTTCCGAAAAGGAAACTTAAAAGAACACTTTAATTATATAATCCAAGCAAAACTAACGAACTTACATGGTTTAAGTTGTGCTCCTTCACAGTCAAATGAGATCATGGTTCAAGCTTTCAAAAATTAGGATAAATCTACTGGTTGAAAACAGAAAGTAGTGTCTTAAATAAAAAAAAGCATGTTGTCTATCAGGTTTTACTTTTCTTTGCACAAAATCTTTTCCAGCATAAATGTTGCTGTCCAACTTGATATAAAAAACATAGTTTCTGGCTCCACTTATAGGGCAGACAGACCTGTCTGAATGTTATACTGTCATGACTCTGGTTTTATGTCTCTGTATTCATGTTGTTGCGTGTCTTGTGTCTTATGTTTTGATTTTCCATGCCCTCTTGTGTCATGTGTCCTTTAAGTTCTCCTGTGTATTTTCCCAGTTGCAGTCTGTCTCCCTCTGTCTGTCAGTGTTTTGTCCTCCATGCTCCTCCCTCTTGTTACCTCACCTGGGCTCTCTCCTCACCTGTTCCTTGTCTGGTCATTAGTCTGTGTATTTAGTCTGTGAATCCCCTGCACTCCTTGTCCGTTCATTGTCTCTGCCAGTGTCTGTTCATGTCCATGTTCCTGCCTTGCCTCCTCTCGTGTCTCATGGTATGTGTTGGATTTTGAGTTTTGCAATCTGCATTTTTGATTTTGTACTTTGTCCTTTTGTTTGCACTTTGTTTAGCTCTCTTGGTTGCTACTTTGCTTTTGTCTCGTTTTTGGTCTTGCTCCTTTTTGGTTTTTATACTTCAGCTTTAGTTTTATTAAAGCTCGCCTTTTGTTCCCCTCATTGCTGCCTCTTGTCCTCTGATTATCTGCGTTTGGGTCCAACTCCTATATTTCCATAGTTCTTCCCTTTAACCCCCCGCCCTGACAGAATGAACGGACCAAAAATGGACCCAGCAGACTACAGCCTACAGCTTTGTAGGCTAGGGGACAGACTGTTGGAGGTTGTCAGTGGAGAGGCTGACACAGAAAAGAAGCTAAGAGCCATAGCAAGTTTTGATGAAGAACTGTTTATTAGGCCTTGGTTGAAGGAAATTCCGTGTGTCGCACTCTTTATAGCGGAGCTGGCTAACCTCAGAAAGGCCTTGGTTTCTTCAGCCGCAGCCAAGCTACCAGCCCATGCCTCAGCCCATGCCTCAGCTAAAATGTCTCCTTTTTGTGGAACCCGGCTGGCCTACAAGGCTCCACCGAGAAAGCGACGAGCCCGTCCACGTCCTGGCTCCCTGAAGTCAGGCTCTGGGGTCCCAGCCCAAACTCCTGCCTCAGCTCCGGCCACGGACCATGCCTCAGCTCCGGCCACGGACCATGCCTCAGCTCCGGCCACGGACCATGCCTCAGCTCCGGCCACGGACCATGCCTCAGCTCGATTCCCAGCTCCTGTGTTGGCTGCCCAGCCGATGCCAGCTGGGTCATCCCCTTTGACGGAATGGCTGACAACGGTTCCAGCTGGCCCTCAGTCGGCGGCCCGGTCGACACCTGCCAGTGGCCCTCAGTCGGCGGCCCGGTCGACACCTGCCAGTGGCCCTCAGTCGGCGGCCCGGTCGACACCTGCCAGTGGCCTTCAGTCGGCGGCCCGGTCGACACCTGCCAGTGGCCTTCAGTCGGCGGCCCGGTCGACACCTGCCAGTGGCCTTCAGTCGGCGGCCCGGTCGACACCTGCCAGTGGCCTTCAGTCGGCGGCCCGGTCGACACCTGCCAGTGGCCTTCAGTCGGCGGCCCGGTCGACACCTGCCAGTGGCCTTCAGTCGGCGGCCCGGTCGACACCTGCCAGTGGCCTTCAGTCGGCGGCCCGGTCGACACCTGCCAGTGGCCTTCAGTCGGCGGCCCGGTCGACACCTGCCAGTGGCCTTCAGTCGGCGGCCCGGTCGACACCTGCCAGTGGCCTTCAGTCGGCGGCCCGGTCGACACCTGCCAGTGGCCTTCAGTCGGCGGCCCGGTCGACACCTGCCAGTGGCCTTCAGTCGGCGGCCCGGTCGACACCTGCCAGTGGCCTTCAGTCGGCGGCCCGGTCGACACCTGCCAGTGGCCTCCAGTCGGCGGACCTGATGGCGCCTGTTCCTGCCTGTGGCCTTCAGTCGGCGGACCTGATGGCGCCTGTCCCTGCTCCTCGGTCGGAGGCCCGGCCGAGGCCTGTCCTGGCACCTCGGTCGGAGGACCGCCCGAGGCCCATGTCAAGCCCTGTCCCTGCTCCTCGGTCGGAAGACCGGCCGAGGCCCATGCCAAGCCCTGTCCCTGCTCCTCGGTCGGAAGACCGGCCGAGGCCCATGCCAAGCCCTGTCCCTGCTCCTCGGTCGGAGGACCGGCCGAGGCCCATGCCAAGTCCCGTCCCAGCGCCTCGGTCGGAGGACCGGCCGAGGCCTGTCCCAGCACCTCGGTCGGAGGACCGGCCGAGGCCTGTCCCAGCACCTCGGTCGGAGGACCGGCCGAGGCCCGTTCCTGCACCTCGGTCGGAGGACCGGCCGAGGCCCGTTCCTGCACCTCGGTCGGAGGTCCGGCCGAGGCCCGTTCCTACACCTCTGTCGGAGGACCGGCCGAGGCCCATGCCAAGTTCAGACCCTGCACCTCGGTCGGAGGCCCGGCCGAGGCCCGTTCCTGCACCTCGGTCGGAGGCCCGGCCGAGGCCCATGCCAAGTTCAGACCCTGCACCTCGGTCGGAGGCCCGGCCGAGGCCCGTTCCTGCACCTCGGTCGGAGGACCGGCCGAGGCCCGTTCCTGCACCTCGGTCGGAGGCCCGGCCGAGTCCCACGCCAAGTCCAGCGCCTGCTCCTCGGTCGGAGGCCCGGCCGAGTCCCACGCCAAGTCCAGCGCCTGCTCCTCGGTCGGAGGCCCGGCCGAGTCCCACGCCAAGTCCAGCGCCTGCTCCTCGGTCGGAGGCCCGGCCGAGTCCCACGCCAAGTCCAGCGCCTGCTCCTCGGTCGGAGGCCCGGCCGAGTCCCACGCCAAGTCCAGCGCCTGCTCCTCGGTCGGAGGCCCGGCCGAGTCCCACGCCAAGTCCAGCGCCTGCTCCTCGGTCGGAGGCCAGGCCAAGGTCGTCTGCCGCCAGCGACCCTTTATTGGCTCACAGGCCACCAGCTCCCTGCGAACCTCTGTTGGTGGTCCGGCCAAGGCCCAGGAGGGTTTCCCAGTCAGCGATCCGGCCTCAAGAGGGCTTCAGCCTTCGCCTCCGCCGCCGGCCTCCAGTGGGTCCCAGCCCACGTCTTCGCCGTCGGCCTCCAGTGGGTCCCAGCCCACGTCTTCGCCGCCGGCCTCCAGTGGGTCCCAGCCCACGCCTTCGCCGCCGGCCTCCAGTGGGTGCCAGCCCACGCCTTCGCCGCCGGCCTCCAGTGGGTGCCAGCCCACGCCTTCGCCGCCGGCCTCCAGTGGGTGCCAGCCCACGCCTTCGCCTTTGCCGCCGGCCTCCAGTGGGTGCCAGCCCACGCCTTCGCCTTTGCCGCCGGCCTCCAGTGGGTGCCAGCCCACGCCTTCGCCTTTGCCGCCGGCCTCCAGTGGGTCCCAGCCCACGCCTTCGCCTTCGTCGCCGGCCTCCAGTGGGTCCCAGCCCACGCCTTCGCCTTCGTCGCCGGCCTCCAGTGGGTCCCAGCCCACGCCTTCGCCTTCGTCGCCGGCCTCCAGTGGGTCCCAGCCCACGCCTTCGCCTTCTTCGCCGGCCTCCAGTGGGTCCCAGCCCACGCCTTCGCCTTCGTCGCCGGCCTCCAGTGGGTCCCAGCCCACGCCTTCGTCTTCGTCGCCGGCCTCCAGAACGCCTACGTCTTCGTCTTCGTCGCCGGCCTCCAGAACGCCTACGCCTTCGTCTTCGTCGCCGGCCTCCAGAACGCCTTCGTCTTCGTCGCCGGCCTCCAGAACGCCTTCGTCTTCGTCTTCGTCGCCGGCCTCCAGAACGCCTTCGTCTTCGTCTTCGTCGCCGGCCTCCAGAACGCCTTCGTCTTCGCAGCCGGCCTCCAGAACGCCTTCGTCTTCGCAGCCGGCCTCCAGAACGCCTTCGTCTTCGCCTTCGCAGCCGGCCTCCAGAACGCCTTCGTCTTCGTCGCCGGCCTCCAGAACGCCTTCGTCTTCGCCTTCGCAGCCGGCCTCCAGAACGCCTTCGCCTTCGCCACAGACCTCCAGAGCGCCTTCGCCTTCGCCACAGACCTCCAGAGCGCCTTCGCCTTCGCCACAGACCTCCAGACCGCCTTCGCCTTCGCCACAGACCTCCAGACCGCCTTCGCCTTCGCCACAGACCTCCAGACCGCCTTCGCCTTCGCCACAGACCTCCAGACCGCCTTCGCCTTCGCCACAGACCTCCAGACCACCTTCGTCTTCGCCACAGACCTCCTGAGGATCTCAACCTTGGCCCTCCTCCTCCTCCCATCATCGTTTGGACTTTGGCACCCCTCCCGAACCCCCTCCACCCTCCCGGCTTCTTTAGGTCTCTGTGTAATGGGTTCCTTTGGGGCATCTGGAAGCTGCCCCTTGAGGGGGGGGTACTGTCATGACTCTGGTTTTATGTCTCTGTATTCATGTTGTTGCGTGTCTTGTGTCTTATGTTTTGATTTTCCATGCCCTATTGTGTCATGTGTCCTTTAAGTTCTCCTGTGTATTTTCCCAGTTGCAGTCTGTCTCCCTCTGTCTGTCAGTGTTTTGTCCTCCATGCTCCTCCCTCTCGTTACCTCACCTGGGCTCTCTCCTCACCTGTTCCTTGTCTGGTCATTAGTCTGTGTATTTAGTCTGTGAATCCCCTGCACTCGTCTGTTCATTGTCTCTGCCAGTGTCTGTTCATGTCCATGTTCCTGCCTTGCCTCCTCTCGTGTCTCATGGTATGTGTTGGATTTTGAGTTTTGCAATCTGCATTTTTGATTTTGTACTTTGTCCTTTTTGTTTGCACTTTGTTTAGCTCTCTTGGTTGCTACTTTGCTTTTGTCTCGTTTTTGGTCTTGCTCCTTTTTTGGTTTTTGTACTTCAGCTTTAGTTTTATTAAAGCTCGCCTTTTGTTCCCCTCATTGCTGCCTCTTGTCCTCTGATTATCTGCGTTTGGGTCCAACTCCTATATTTCCATAGTTCTTCCCTTTTAACCCCCCGCCCTGACAGATACAAGCTTACACCGTGTTTACCCTGGATTTGATTTGGATCAATTATATGAACAGTCTTAATGAAGATTATTTTTTATCCAGTCTGCTGTATTTCCTCAACTAAGAGTTTGGTTGTTAACGGCCTGGTCAACAGGAATAAAGGTCGGCTCTCAAATACCGGCCAGGAAAAAAACAATAATCTCCCGGCTTTGGCTTGTCATATTAAATCAAACTAAGCAGTTCAAATACATGATAGAGTTACTTAAATCAGTTTAAATAAAGACCTGTTTCCATCTTCAACCTGCTGTTGAGGTATATATAGGCTTTGGTCACTATTTGAGTATATACTGTAGTCCTTTATTCAGAGCACAGAAATGAAACGTTTGTTGCCAGTCAACTGTTCAAATCGATATTTTTCTGTTAGATCTCTGTTGAAATGAACAAATGTGTTTTGTCATTCATTGTATTTACAAAGAGAGTTCTTATCAACCCAACCAGGAGCCTGTTTTTTACTATCTGTTCCGAACCGCCCAGACTCCGGCTCGTAGCTTCTTCTCCTCTGTGTGCTCAGGACACCCGGTTACCATGGCGAGCTGTCCGGGTGAATGCAGTAAATGGGGAGTGATATATTAGACCGTGACAATGAGCCTTACACAGTCGCTCGCAGAGGTCCAAACACACACACACACACACACACACACACACACACAGAGTCTCTTTGACTGGAGAGGATGTTTTAAAAAAGGGGCTGACGTTGTAACAACATGACCTACATGCATCTAAGGAACAGAAGGGCAATAACCCCACACAAAAACATTCACAACCACCCGGGAGGTCATTCTGTTGGAATGACAAATCGCTTCTCTTTTATTCTTATTATTTAATTGTATTTCAGACACAGGAGCTGTGTCAGAAATATATAAAATAGTGGGAATACCACAATATGCAACAAGGAGATCATGCTAAATGCTTAAAACATTACAGAAGGACAAGAAGAGACAATTATCTGGACGGTGAAATGACTCACTAATGTTTGTTATATAGCAGTATTTAGGAATATTGAAGTACATTTTGGCTACAGTTAGCACAGGGCACAAAATCTGATTTTTGTAACATTCGCAACATAAATTCCGATTCTATCCTGATAACTATAGAACATTTTGATCTTCAACTGTGTTTAATGTGTGTTATGCTTGCTGTTTGTTTCGTCTTGGTCATTAACAAGCTATCAACATCAAAGTTTTCACTTTTTCATTTTTCACAGCTACCCTCTGGTGGTTAAATTGCCCTCGAGGATGCCCTTCCAATGGACAAAATGTCTCTCATCACTATAAATATATCACCACCACCACCCCGCATACATGTGGTGCCCCTTTTATTTTCTTTGCCCCTGCCCCTTAAACATCCTGAGTCCACCACTGCGGTTACCATCAATACTACCATCAGTGGTCGTACCAGACCAATTAGGGCTGTAGCAGTGAAATCCATGAGTGTATTGACTTGAGTGACAGTGCGTTTAATTACTCACGAAGCCACAGTTTAATTTCCATTCTATCAGAAGTCTCTGAATGTTAAATTAAGGAGCCATAAACGTCCTGCAAGTGGATAGCTTTTAATCTTCAGTATACAAGATTATTTTATTTGTTAACTTTAACTTTAGTGAAAAACTTGATTGTTCTTGTTATTTACATGGTGGGCTTTTAATCTCTTATAATGCATTATATTAAACACTTCCATCACATGTTTTTGTACGTCAATATCACTGTACATACAACAGTATTACTCTGAGATTAAGTATAAAGTAGGATAAATACTAAGACCCTTGTCTCACCAGTTCCCTTCGCAGCCAGGCCAGTGCGCTCTCTATGTCCAGCTTTCTGCCTTCCTCTCCAGCTGTCCTGCTCGGAGGATCCCTGCTGCAGGCGCTCTGTCCTGCTGCTTTGCATTCGTCGAAGGTGGAGGTCTTGCAGGAGAAGTCCCGCAGTCTGGTTAGGACCATTTCCATCATGTTAGGTCAGCTGGATCAATCTGAGCAGGTTCCCTCTTAGACCCTCTGCTGCGTCTCGTCTCAGCTGCAGATCCAGCCTCGTCTGATCCCTCTGAGATGATCCCTCTGCAGTTCTGACGACTTATGAGGGACTCGCTCTCTCTTTCTCTTTTTTCGACCGCACTCCTGCCCACCCCCCTCCACCCCTCTCTCTTTTTTCTTTCTCTTCGTCTCACAAACATTACACCCTGGCTCCCTGGTGAAGCGGCATCACTGGAGGGTGAATGTGAAGGAGCTGGTCTGACGTCAGTGCATTGTCCAGATGCCTGACCTGGAGTTGTTTACCACTTCTGGGGCCTTTTTTATTTTACGAGGCACAGACACAGAGATCATTAGGAGGGAGAGGCCGGCGGCAACAGTTGTGTGTCTTATGCAAATGTCTCTGGTATGTTGGCAGAGGATGCACCTGCAGATACACAAACACGCACCCACAGATCGAGCCCTACAGTGTGTGAAGAGCTCTCATGATCCGGTGAGTGGCCCGTCGCAGGGTCAGGGTCTTGAGAACAGTGTGAACAGTGTGAACAGCCATGTGTAACTAACCCTTCTCGTGCCATTTTCCTCTCACGCCGCAGCCCCTGGCAACCCTGCCGCACCGTCTATTCACACACACACACAACAGCTTGGCAAACCAAACACAGGCCCACTTTCTGAGTCCACAGACGAGTATCGACCGAAATAGCCGCCGACACATTGAGAGCTATTTTTAGAGTCAAACTGACTCCACTTTTAGACCTCTTCAGGGAGGCAAACGTCAGCACTCTCAAAAGGAAACAGAGAAGCTGCCTCGGAGTCTCATTGTGTGATTGTTTTATGTCTTAAATCTGCTGAAGAGCGCCGATTTACGTCACCAGTTGCTTTTTTAATGAGTGAATCTGTTTAAAGGAGACGTACTATGTTCATTTTCATGTTCATAACCACAACTAGTATACGTTTTCATGCTTTAGTGCTGAAAAAAACACGTTTTTTGTAGATGCTACGCTTCAGCTCCTGTCTCTTAAAGGCCCGCCCTCCTGAACACCGACTCTGCTCTGATTGGCCAGCTCACACACGCCTGAGCCAGCATCGCTCACCGCTTCTCCTGGTCGGCTCTCTGTCGTGTTTTCAGCATCCAGTTAGCTTCACTTCCAAATGTGTGACATGGTGATGTAGCGTGATGTCAGAGGTGGGACTACTGACGAGGTGTTTCTGGAGCCGTGTTTTCTGTGGTAGAGAGGACCTTCTGTTGTCTCGGACTTTCTTTTTCTAACTGTCAAGATGACACTGAAGGAAAGGAGAAAAATGAAAGGGCATATTAGGTCTCCTTTAATGTATTTTAACTGGGTGTGTCCCGCAGCTGTCTTCATCTCAAAGCCTTGAGGCCTCTCGATTGTTCATTCCCACCCTCGTGGTAGAGGATGATTGTCTGACAGTCATCACATGCATCACCAGGCTGTGCTCCTTGTGAAAATTCCAGCGCCTGTGACAGAGTGAGTTGTTCATTTGGAAAAAGGCCTGAGGGATGAAACGTCTGCATGCAAAACACTTTTACCCTGCCTCCTAGTCACTGAGCTGTCACATCTGCACAAAAGAGATGAACGTGTGTTAATCCTCAGACAAACAAGCATTACAAGTGTAAGCGCCATTTATTATTGTTTAGTTATTTGCGCTGATTTATGCTGATGTTTTGTTGGAGGAATAAGTTTGAGTATGCTTTGAATTTTGAGCCATCTGTGTTGACGCTGATGTGCATGCAATCTTTCGTAGAGAAAGCAGGAAGTGAAGTGTAATTGTTAAGAACATGTGTCGACTAAACGAAGAATCTGACGGAGCAACATAGTTGGTTTAACGTCTGTGTCGGCGCTCAGCCAGCTCAACGAGCAAAGCAGTCTCACTACGTTTCTCAAGAGTGGTTAAAGGAGTAAGAAATGAAGAACGAAGGAAAGATAGCATAGGTTCATAGGTTCACATCCTGGGCATTGCCGAGTTGCCCTTGAGCAAGGCACCGACCCCTAACACTGCTCATTGGGCGCGGTGGCATGTGTGCCCCTTCGCTCATCTCCTCTACACTGCATGTGTGTGTTTGTGTGTGCGCACCTGTGTGTAATGTGAGTGGAAAAAAGAATTTCCCAATTTGGGATTAAAATAGTATATCATATCATATATACGAATCAGCATCATTAGAGTTTTGTATTTTAAAGAGCTTCTCTATGAAGAAGCCAAGATTCCTGTTTCAGCTCCCTCTCCACCTCACGACAGATGTCTCACACAGGAAGCTGAACACTCCTGATGTAGATGTTTCATTGTCGCCATCTTGTGGTAAATCTCGAAATGAAATGTTAACTTGCTTTTTTTTCTTTTCTTCCACAGCTGCAGAGATCATCCATCTCTGCAGCTGAGGAAGGAAAAGCACAATAATCATTTGACTTAGAAAATTCTTAAATTGACACCTACTTCTTCTCCCTATTTAAAATGTTCTAATGCTTTATTCAGTATTCAAAGATGTTTAACTGCTGGAGAGATGAGTCGAACTTAAATGAGAAATCAGGTCTCAGATTTTAAGTTTACACGTCACAATTATACAAGTTACATAGACTGATGCAGGCTGTTTTATCGACTATCATTAAAAAAGCAGATTCAGATAATCAGCCAATCTGATCTGATAATCAGCCGGCCAACAGTTTATGGGTATAATATCCACATGCACTTTTGATCGGTAGGCTGCTTAGACAGGCTACATTAATTGCCAGGAAATTACTTTTGATAGGCCGTTTAATATCGGATACTTCTAGACTTTTACGTGAATATTTATTTGGCTGACTTCCACTGTTACCAAAGTAAAAACACGTTATCTTTACTTTTACGCAAGTCGGCGGTGACTTTTGGGTGTGGGCCACTTTTTACAGCACTGCCCTTTAGGTGCACATGTTCAACTCAGAATAAAGGTGAGCACGGAAACACCTTTTTCACCTCAGGCAGTCAGAAGTTAGCTGAATAAGTAACAAGAAGCAACATGTTCTTTGGGTGGGGAACTTTAAGTGTTAATTATTCTCGAGTAGTCAAAGTAAGTTCCACATGATCAAAATGTCAGATTTAAAGTGGGTCAGTCAAAAATATTTATCCTGTCCATAACTGAATACACAAGCTGCTTTCAGACCCAGAAGACTGTTTGAAGCTGGAAGGGTGGCAGGGTCCGCCGCATATAAACAAAGCAAACAACACTGTGTTGTTCTTCGAGGTCAGTTTGTTTATTCAGTTGATTCAGTCATGAAAACAAAGAGAGTTTGTTTATTTACTTTGTTCAATCTTTGTCCTCCTGATTAAAATGTCTTTCCCCAAGAAACTACATAATGCACCTTTAATCCGGAGCAGACACTAAAGTTAGACGGATGAGAGCAGCTTTGGGCTCACTTTTGGATTTTAAAAAGACAAATTTGCACAATACACCGACAATAAAGACTGCACTTTAAACTGAAGGGAGTGAGTGAGTGACCATGTGATGGGATCAGACAGAGCAGGATGGAGAGAGCGCACGGCACCTCGTTCGATTGTATAATCAGAGAGTGCCGGCTGGTCGGCGAGAGGTGGGCGGGGTCTAACAGTGAGTTGGGTGAACAACGTAACGCCCCGCCCGATTTTGACATGCAGTGTGCACTCAACCAACTAATCACCCAATTATGACTTGATATTAAACTTTGTTTTTTCTATCCCGCATTTATTTAAAAGAAAAACCTGACGTGCGCTGATTCCCGACTCTGCCTCCCTCCTCGACAACCTCCAGCTGAGAGACTCTGGTGAAGTCTAACATCTGTATTTTTTATTTTCCATGCGGGGTCACCTTCTTCTCTCATCACCCGGCTCTACATGTTTGCAGGCGGTCATGCTGTTGCGTTTGCACACGGAGCCATAGCGGCGGTGGGTCACAAGGCTGCCTCAGATTTTGCACCCTGGCTCGGTTTCTTTTTAAGAGGGATGTCCGGCGGGTTCTGCTGAGCACTTTGGAGACGACACAGATCACAACAGGGAGGCTACAAACTTCAGCGTGCACCAAGACACCTCCAGCTGAGTCAGATGTGCTTTTACGTTTTAAATCTCTCTGTTTTTGTTTCAGTCTGGGCATTTTGATTATTCTTTTTTTGCCGCTTTGAGGATTTTTTATTTTTTTTATTTTCATTTTTTAATAGCTGATATCCTCCCAAGAAGTCAGTGATGTTCAAGAAGAAGGATTCAGAGAGACTTCCCCTGGTGTCAGACGAGAGGAACAAATACGCCACCGTGGGAAGGTAAACTTTGATTCTTACATGTCAAGTCAAATTGGAATAGATTGACATGGGTGATCTGTTTTTTTTTTTTTTTAAATCAGGTATCAGAAACACATTTCTTTGGTTTTATGTGTGTTAATCTGTAATTTTGTGAGTCATCTGAGTTTTGTTGACACACGACCCTTAAGTCATGTAACCCGCCGAGGAAGTGGTGCAGTGGGCAGCGTCTTTTGCTCACGTTCCCCTTGTTTGTGAATTTCTGGTTTTTCCACACGAGACTGGATTTAACCCCTGCAGCGGAAGTGGTCACATTTATGCAAGTGTTAATCCTGTGGAGGGGAGGGAGGTGAGGGAGGTACCTGTGTGGCAGTCAGGCTGATTTCTGCTGCAGCTCTGATCATCATCTGACTGTTGTGTTCTTCATGCAGCTGATAAAAAAAAATCTCTGGCCACATTTATGTCAAACAATGATCAAAGTCAAAAACAGCCATAAGAATAACATAATATTATTATTATTATGAGTTTCAACTTTCGTCAGCCCTGAAAATAACTACCAAATATCATTTTCAGGATTTTAACGCTTTAAATACCAGTTTGTTTACATGATGAAACTGTTATTTTTTTTCATAAAATGAAATTTTTGACATGAAAATTATATTTTTTTGTACTAATTGTGGTCTTTCATCAGTTGCATGAGGGTTAAAGGTCCCTGCCTCCTTTCTGGCTTCCAATTGTGTTCTGGATACCTTATTTTCCTCTGAGAGTTTGTTCAGTAGTAAAAGAGATAAATATTTATCACTCATTGATATTGTAAGAGTTTCGGTTTCTTCTCCGAAACTACCTAGTGCTCCTCTTTAAGTTGTGTTCTGTTGCTGCTCTGTAGTCTGGCGGAACGGCAGGGAACGACGTTTAATTATTTGCACCCCCGTCGTCTTTAGTCCAAAGAAGAATCAAACAACAAATAAAAGTCCCGAAAGTTAGTTTCAGCTTTAAATAACAATTTCTAGTCTTTATATAAAAACGTAGATCATAAACCAAATAATGAAACAGCTTTGACTTTTAAATTCCAGATTCCATGTATCAGTCACGAAATACAAGATGACAGATGACATCAGCGCTTCATTTAACCTAATTATGACTGAAGGGTCAATCGGATTGGACCTTTTTGTTATATTTTTTGTTGAGTTGCGTACTGTTCAAACCCAGAAAAATCCACATTCAAGGTAACGGTTTGTTTTATTTGATCACCCTGGGTGTTTATTCCTCCAGAATTTCTGGCTTTGCACCTGACTCATCCTTTCAGAGCTAGCTAGGACTAATTAATTGACACGATGATAATTTGTTGTACCCGTAAAGCATGTTTTAGAGCCAGCTGTAGGTGATAAGAGTTTAAGAATGGCAGGTTCTGTATGTTGTACAGATTCTTAAGCCTCTTTCGGCAAATGTACGACTGATGATGCTGGGCTTTACAACTGTCTCGATTGTAAATGGTCACAAAGCTGCTGCTCAACTTCACGCTTGTGTCTGTTTTTAAATCACTTCCAGCGTGACCAAACAGGACGTGTTGCACATAGACGGCAATGGCGTAATCAAGCATTGCCACGACAACAGCCACGCGCAGGAGGACCGCGAGCGAGAGAAGAAAGTCGCCAGGAAGAGGCTGTACGTGGTCTCTGTCGTCTGCCTGATCTTCATGATCGGTGAAATCCTCGGTGAGTCATTCTGGCTTTTTCTCACGTTGCTTAATGTTTAATCCATGCTTCTTACCTCTCTGCTTCTCCTTTCTCTAGAACAAGTATATTTCCCTTTATTCATCACTGTACCAGCGACAATCTGATGCCTCCTCAGTCTGACACCAAACAATAAGCTGCTTCATATAATCCTTGTGCTTTAGTACAGATGTGTGGTCTTCTTTTTAAGTTGAATCTGAATGACTGTGATCACCTGATGTCTTAAACACTTCCTTTAGGACTGAGATGAATGGTCATCACATTTATATCCCCCTCAGGATAAATTTTGACCTCTTAACCTTCCATATGGGCTCCGCTGTTGAAATCCCCCGCCACAATAAAAGCCTCTGGCCGTGAGGTCTGAGTCCTTGTTTTAGATCGGCGTGTTGTAGAATGTAAGCCGCTGCATGAACGGCTGACGTAAACTCCCTCAGGACATAATGAGGTTCTCATCAACATAGAACCGCCTGAAATGATCTCCACACCTGAGCAGCACGTACCTCTCCTTGCCCTCCCTTGAGTCCAGTTTCTGGTCCTCGTGGTAAAGAGAGCCCTGGAACAACAGCAAGCCCGGGATCGAAGGGTTCAACCGAGTCTCCGAGAAACAATGACGTTACAGTTCTTAGTGTCATCTTATATTTGCCTCTTGTCCATATCTTGCTTTTTTACTCAATCATTTTTGTTTTGTTTCTATTTTGCTCTTCCCTTTGTCTGCTGTGAAATGTCCCTGTTGTGGAATTAATAAAGTATTATCTTATTCCCCTTTTCCACTGAAACCCGCTAAGGACTTGGCTCAGTTCTGATTTAAACCTAAGACCTGGGGAACACTCTAAATTCTGACGTATTTGGGATGCAGTCTATTGTTGTTTTCTCTTCTGTTCGAACAGTTTCCGGCGCATTTGTGACGTGAAACATGACTCCAGTAATGTACAATAGAAGAATTGTCCAGAATTTTCCCTATACCCAAGACAAATTTCTCCCTGGGGAGACGAAATAAAATGACTTTGACTTTGACAACGTGACGCTTAAGATAAAAATCCCAGATGAGTGGACCCGTGTTTGGAAAAACTTGTGTTGAGCCACTCATTTTGGTGGAAAAGGGGCATTATTCTCATCAACATGTAACTTTAAGTAACAGCTAGTTTACCACAGTGAGTCTCTGTAGTGTTGCTTTACTTTGCGGCCTTACTCTCCATCCCCTCATTGTGCCTTCGTCAAACTTTCCTCCCGTCTCTCTTTGTCTCTCTCTTTCGAATTTGGTTCGTGTCACTTCCCACGCAGGTATGGATTTAGCATCTCAGCAGGACGGTGGTGTTATATTTGAATACGTGTATTTTCTCTCTGCAAGGTGGGTATTTCGCAGGCAGTCTTGCGGTGATGACGGACGCCGCCCACCTGCTGGTGGACTTCACCAGCTTCATCATCAGCCTGGTTTCCCTCTGGCTCTCCTCCAGACCTGCCACGCACAAGCTCAGTTATGGCTGGCATCGTGCAGGTACAAGACCGTACACGCCTCAGCAACAGTCACTCCTTTTATTCAGTTGTGTTTAGTTTATAGTGATGGCTGCCGGGATGGTTCAGGACCGACACATGTGGGATTTTCAGGGACATATGTTATAATTTACATCTTAAAAATCACATCTGGTCATTCTAGTACATATCACAGTCTTAAAGTAAAGGTACATTTAAAAAAAAGTGTTAATTTAAATGAATTTTATGTATTTTTTCTACGTATATGTACTGATTTTAGTCGTGTACTCTTTTCTGTGTGACAACACTTGAAGACCTGTGTCTCTCTAATTTGAAGTCTAATTGTGGGTTGGCTGTGATCGCTAAAAGAACCACCTTGAAAAGCTCATCTACTTATGACTGGAGTTGAAAATGAAAACGCAAGAAACGGTTTGCATTTCTCCGTCCTCGGTGGTGCCGACAGTAAAAACCACGGACCGTCATGTGTTGCGGGTGCCGAATCACATGGAGGCGGATTATTTTGGGGGCATGGTATTTTGCCTGAAGACCCGAAAAGCAAGAGAAGACTTTAAAACCTCTGTCTGCGCTGAATGTTCATGGTTTTCCCAAGTCGTGTTATTCAACAGTGTAGTTTGTAATTCGGAGTTGGAGGAAACTTGCAGCTCTCGGTCAGTGTTCGACCACAGTTCTTGTTGTTTTTTTTCCCCTCCTGATTTATATTCCTCCCGCCTCTCCTCATCTCCTCACCCATGCAGAGATCCTGGGTGCGTTGCTGTCAGTGTGGACCATCTGGTTGGTGACGGGAGTGTTGGTGTATTTGGCTGTGGAGCGCCTCATCAGCGACGACTACACCATCGAGGGCACCATCATGCTCATTACCTCCGGGTGTGCTGTGTTGGCGAACATCATGTGAGTGAAACAGTCAAATTTATACAGCTCTTTTTTTCTTTTTTCTTTTTTTTTTTTTTTTATCATGCAACCCTAACCCTTTTTGAATGTTAATGATTTCAAGACAGAGAGGTAGTCGTTTTGGTTGTGCTGATTTACTTTCATACTTTTAAAGATACTTTTGTGACTTCTCTTAAAAAAAAAAAAAAAAAAAAAGCATGGCCCTCACCCTTCACCAGTCCGGTCACGGCCACAGTCACGGCGGTCTCAGCTCACACGGACACGGACACAGTCACAAAAAAGGAAAGGGAAAAGGGCACAACCACGGCCACTCGAATAACGGCCACGCTGACTTGGAGCAACATGGAGGCGATCACGGTATGCTTCTCCTTTATTTTGAACTGTTTAACCCCCCTTCCTCAGCACTAGTCTGTAGTGTGACTGACTATACACTGTAGGGGGCATTATAATCCATTGTAATTACTTTATAATGGGCTATTTAATGAACTAATGAACTAACCAATGTGTAATTATTTAACAGAGAGCTACTTTCTTTCAGGGAGGAGGGGTCAGCAGGCCAACGCCAGCGTGCGAGCGGCCTTCGTCCACGTGGTGGGAGATCTTCTCCAGAGCATCAGCGTGCTCGTCAGCGCCATCATCATCTTCTTCAAGGTGAGGGGAGTCTCTCTCTCTCTAGGTGTGCGCAAAGTGTGGGAAGTCTGCAGAGCGAAGCCGTTAAAGCTTTCCCCACCATAAAAAACATGGCCTAATTTATTAATTCTTGCATTATTTTCAGCTTCCATCTTTGCGCCGCTCCGTATATTCACCGCTATAAAAACACACTCGCCCCTGAGGAGTGTTGAACCACACGAGGCTGTGGCTGTTTGCTGCAGGAGAGATGGTGCCGATTTCTCTGTCCACATGCTGTTTTTGTTGTCGTGTGGCTGTTTTTTGCAGAATGCTGTGGCGGTTCTCGACCAGTTTTAATAGGGGGGGGCAGGTTGGGGCCGGCTTTTTTGTTAGGGGGCACATACACCCCGGAAAAAAAGATAAATCCCTCGTTCAGACAAAACAGTGTTTACAATTTCAGCAATTTTGATTGGGTAGTAAACTGCTGAGACACTTTATTTCTGCCTTTCCCTTCAAAACAAAATCATTGCAAGAAATCTGTCATTGTATTATTGATGCAGACTCCCTGTCGGGGGGCCCACGGGGGGGGTCCAGACTCGGAATTTACGGGGGCAATGGCCCCTGTTGGCCCCCTCCTAGAACCGCCCCTGGCGGAATGATTTTGGTGTCGTAACGGTAAAATGATGAGCTTCTTTTACATAAGCAGTACATTAACAGCGAATGTGTACCTTGGTGTTGTGCAGTTCCTTTGTGCTGGGAAAACAATCCCTACAAAAAAAAAATTACCATTAGATACTTGAGCCTTTATCAATAAGTCTGTATAGATATTGCACTTTTAAGTACTCGGTACACTCCAAATACCAGGACCAAACAATTCCTCTAATTTCTCCTTAAACAAAAGAACTGTTGGAAAAAGGACATTGCATAACTGAGGTACAAATGTTGCGTTTGTGGTCAGGTTTAGGCAACAAAACCACTTGGTTAGGTTTACGAAAAGATTGTTTAGGGTCAGTGTGTCTAAAGTATGTTCATATGTTTCATACTGGACTGTTAAAATAGCCAGATTTACAACAGAAATAAACAGCCTGTTTTGGTCATACAGCTAATTTCCCCATTCATCTGATGAAGACAAGCTCTTACTTAATCTCCTTTGTCACTTTTTTCTCTCTTGTAGCCAGAATATAAGATGGCTGACCCCATCTGCACCTTCCTGTTCTCCATATTTGTCTTGTGCACCACCTTCACCATCATGAGGGATATCATCATTGTCCTGATGGAGGGTAGGGCTTTCATTTTTCTGGCCCTAAAAACTGACAACATGCTGTGTTTGTACATAACATTTGCAGATTTTTCTTGAAGTCTGACATTTACACTCCATCCACGACTCAGGTACTCCAGCGGGTGTGAGATACAGCGAGGTGCGGGACGGTCTGCTCGCAGTGAAGGGAGTGACAGCGGTCCACAACCTCCACATCTGGGCCCTCACCATGAACCAGGCAGTGCTGACAGCACATGTAGCTATAGGTGAGAAAGACTGCAACATATTCCCCTGTGAAGCAATGAGCTGTCTGCGTGATTTAACCATTTTTTGACTTTTTAAATTGAAGTTGCACATTATGAAGGATTCGCCACACGATCAGGGGGGCGCATCAACCGGATACCTTGGCTCGAGTCATTGTATCTTGGACGACTCAAATCATTGTTCTGATGACTTGCAACCTAACTTGTCAGAAAATAAACGACTATGGACTTGAGTTGGACTTGGAAGTAAAAGTGACTTGACCAGACTTGAGACAAAAGTTGTTGGGTTGTCTGTCCATCCATTTACCCCCTTCTTCTGAATGCGATTTCTCAGGAGGGAATTCTTCAGATGTGTGTCCACGAGGACTCAAGGATGAAGGGTTTCAGATGTAGGTGGTCAAAGGTCAAGATCCCTGTGACTTCATGTTGATAATGAACTGGACTTGACCTTTCTCGAAGACGTTGCGTGTGAGCATTTGAAACAAGACCAGTTGATAAAGCACTTAGAGTTGTGACTTCATGTTTGTCCGTGATATCTCAGAAACGTCTTGAGGGACTTTCTTCAAATTTGGCACAAGCGTCCACGAGGATCAGCGCTTTAGAATAATATGGTCAAAGCTATGTTGTCAGTGGTAATGGAGCGGTCATATTGACCAGAGAGTGGTTCGATCTTGTCGAGGTTGAGCAGTCGCAGACGTCCACGCATCAGCCAGATGGTAAGTGATGGAACCAAGTGACTTGGTTAAAAAAAACAAAAAAATGTGACGGGACCCTGTAGTGAGGCTACAAGGTGCAAACATAAATTCTCTCCAAGTAAAATACTTTTAAGTGGTCTTTGAGGGAGGACATGAACGGGTGAGAGCAGCGCCTCTGAGTCTCACGACAATCCCGATCTCTACGGGACTCACAGACTTTGAGGTATGTCCCTGTTAAGTCCACGAGGATTTAGGGGTGTCCCTCTGTCAAACCGTTAATACCATGGGGGCTTTCTCGTGGGTATCTTAAGCCCTTTAAGCCCGCTTTCAGAGAGTCCACATTTCTGCAGACATTGTCTAAGATCATATGGTTGGGGTAATCAAAGGTTACCAAGGGAAGCTCGAAACCTTGAAAATGTTTCTGTGTTGATTTACCTTTTTTGCGCACATGTAGGATGAAATCAGATCATTAAAAGAATCAAGAAGCCATCAGGTTCATACCTTATATGATAGGACCCTTAGAGAAAATATATTTAAAATGTAAAATAAAAAGTCCAGAACCGACAAGGTGGGGCTCAGGGTTTAAGGCCTTTGGGGGAAAGGGGGACGTTGGGATTGGGACTCACGTCTTGGAAGGTAGAGAACATGCAAAAGGGTTTTTCGGGGTTGGAGAAGGGAAGATTGACTAATGGACTGAAAGAAAGAGCTTGTAGCTGCAGAGAAAGAGGAGAGATTGATAGGCAGGGAGGTCCTCAGAGGACTTGGACTTCCATTTTCTCTCAGCCGCCTGTGGGGTGGTTCAGTCATCGCACACAGTCGGACAACCGTGGGGCAGGAGGAGGTTAGGACAGCCAACTCCCAGGACTCTAAAAAAAGAGAAACATTCTGCTGGATGCGTAAATAAATAGATATGGGCTTTGCTTTCTGGTGTGTAATGAGCACATAGACTTTTTTCTATACCGTCTATGACTCAATATCACCATCTCGAGGGGCTTCTCGTACGCCTCCGGACTCCTTTGTCTCTGTCTTTCGCCGAAATTTTTTTTTGAATCGCATACATATTCAGTACAAACAACGCAAGGTGACTGACATTTGTTTTCATTTCCCCCCGTCTTCCTCCCCTCCACAGATGAGTCAGCGGATGCTCAGACTGTGCTGAGAGAAATGACACAGGCTTGTTTCTCGTCCTACAATTTCCACTCCGTTACCATTCAAATGGAGAGACAGGCTGACCTGAAGCCCGGGTGTACGCTGTGTGAGGACCCCAAGATGTAGAAACCGGCCCCAGCAGGATGAGGCCAGGCTTTGATCAAACTGTTGATAGTTGAGTTGTTCTGCTCTGCTCTTAAAATGTTGATATTGAAGTATCTGATTATGCGCCTGAATGAGAGACACAGCGCTTCCTCATAATGCAAATGAGTGTGAACGTGTCCAAAACTTTAATATTATGAGTTGTCTTTGCCTTTAAGCTCGTCCAATGCACTGAATAACGTAAATGTCCATCTTTTCTGAATCTCTACATTGTCCTAAACACTTTACCTTAACTTTGATTACCTTGTGGCATCAGCATAAAGTACTGTGTGTCTGACAATTAACCTACGGTATCACTCTAAGCCAAAGGTTATACAGTCACAGGCATTTGCACACGGTCTGGTTTGTCAATAAGTGGACAACAGCCACCTCAGAAGTACTGTATATGGAGAGCATTAAGTGTATTTTGATACATGATCACAATGTCTGTACAGTTGTAAGGTACGAGCTGAAACGAATTATTCAAAATGAAATAAAATATTCCTTTTTCACATATTCTCCCTCGCTTCCAAAGGCTGATTCACAATGTCATAAAAATCCCTTACGAGGATGCTCCGTATCTGTTTAACGCCTTACTGCCGTTGTGAAAAAATGTGTTCACTGGTAACTGGTTTATATTTTGCATGCAACCCATTCCTGTAAACTTTTTGCGTTCTTATTGTGTGGCCTTTGACCTTCTCTTTCTGCTTTTACAACTTCTGCACGTAGAAACCCCAGTCTGAACGGTGAGATCAGAATCAAGCCAAATCATCAGCTCGATCAATGAGAGCTGGATCGGCTGGTTGAGTCTGCTGGGTCTGTGATGCTGTTCATTCACCACTCAGAGGCTTCTGATGGATGAAAGTGACAGATGTGTTTCTCTGCAGCAAGTTACACCAGTGATAATGCATCAGTAGATAAATGAATAGATAAATAGATGTGCAGATGCATACAAGTCTACTCAAGTGTGAATATCTAAATGTGTATAGCTTAATATATAAATGTAGAATGTATATATTTAATGTCATTACATTTGTAATTCATTTATACATGGTGACAATTAAGCGCTAGATTAGAGAATTATTTATTAATTATGGAATTTATGATATAAAATATTTATTAAGCATTAAGTTATGTTTTTATAATCATGTTATCAATAATGTATTTAGACAATTAAGGAGGCATTTTTAAGTTTTGGAGAAGAAATTTAAACTAACATTTCTTAAATTTACAATATTAACGAGGTAATAATACAAACTCATACAGAGAAATATTTTGTTCTTCCATAACTGAATAAATAAGCTGTTCTCAGAGGAAAATAAGGTCCCCTGAACGCTGTTTGAAGCCAGAAAGGTGGCAGGGTCCGCCAAATATAAACAAAGTCAAACAGTAGGAAATTGTGTCATCCTTTAAAGTCAGTTTGTTTATTCAGTTGATTAGGTAATTAAAATCAGTCCAGTTCTTCCCCAAAAGTGCATAGTCCACCTTTTTAAAGCAACATTTTGTAGAAATGTACCCATATACTCACCTTCCAACCCAATCAGTATACCTTCAGCTATGCTAATCTCCCCCTTGGGTCCAGAGACTATGTGAAGTTTGCCATCAGCAGTCGAGTGGACTTTACATGCTTCTGCCTTCAGAGCAGACCATTGTACTCCCTCCTCTCCCCGTCTGAACTTAGCCCTCGAAGGACCAGATCAGTGCATATTTAATTAAAGCATGAGTAATGCACTAGGTGGCTAGATAATCCGTTTTAGTCCTGATACCCTCTCAGCTAATAATTATTACACGGTTTGTGTTTCCTGACAAGGGATCTTCAGTCTACCTCTTCTTCACGTTTTCATCACCTTCTGCTGCCTCTGCAACTGTTTTTCTTCTCCGCCTCTCTTTCTCTATCCATCTCGCCCTCTCACGTTCAAGGTTCAAGCCACTCCATCATTGATGTGATGATGCAGTACTATGTGCCTGTCATCGGATTTAAGGTAATCTGTCTCCACAGTTACATGCACGAGGCACACACAGGTAATTAAATACTGCACTGCCCATTTTTTCAATGTTTTATTTTAATCTTCTCGCGCTATGCAGTAAGGTTTGTCACTATGGCAACCACATTAAGTAGGGAAAACTGAAAATAATAAACTTTGAGATTTGTGACGCCTTCACCTTTTGATAAATTAAAGGGTAACTCCCCCAATTTTACACATTAAAGTGTGTATACAGATCTTGGAAAGTACTTTTGCAGATGTGATAAATTAGAAGTCTATAAAGAATTGGTGTGGCTCCAGAGGAAGCTGCACGCAACCTGATAAATTGCCTCCAGTGATGTCACACTGAGCTGCATTGTGGGTAATGTAGGCAACAGGTTTTGGAGGACTCTTTATGGACACTTTAGAACAAATGATCAAAATTGAGAAAGCTGAACCAGAGATATCGCAATTTTTATTCCACACATTCTTCTTCCTTTTTAAAACCTGCAGCCTTCATTACCCACAATGCAACTTAGCACCAGAGTGGCATCACTAGACTCAATTTATCAGATTACATTCAGCTTCCTCTGGAGACACAAAAGGCTTTAAACCACCCTTATTCACATTGGCAGTAGTACTAACGGAGACCTGTAAACACACTTTAATGTGTAAAAGTGGTGGAGTTGCCCTTTAAGATCTTTTAAATTTGAGGGAATATTTTGTCTCAATGAGATTTGATTACATTAAAAATTCTGTCTTGCAGTGTTAAATGTATAATTCAGCAACAGAGCAGTGGAAGTATATTCACCTCACTACCTGCTTCCACCCTCTCACTATCACTTTCCCCTCGTCCCAATTAAACACACCAAGAAGGCAGGCTGGATGATTATAGAGAAACTCATTTTCCAAATAGCATGCCTCAGTTATTCTGGCGGTATGGCAGATGGGGATTGTAAGAGTAACGCTCATTCATCCTGGCACACTAACCAGCACTCTGTCTGCAATTAAGAAGTTGTGGGCAGTCAAGTGAACTTGACACAGTGTTTTTCATATCAGTGTTGCATGATGCAGATATAGGATGTTTTTTTGTTTTTTTTAGAGAAAGAGAAAAATCAAAAATCAAATAAAATAAAAAATGACTTCAGGTTATTATTACATAGAATGTGTTCCAGATAAAAGGAAATTGAAATCCAGCCTGTAACCCAAAATCTGAATGGATAATGTAAATTAAGTAATAGGCATCCTAATCTACTTTTTCAGCCCCACTCAAGCCTGAAGGCAAAGCCATTCTCTCTTTCAATAAAGCTCTTATTTCCAGGCTCTGTAAGTCAGAGGAGTAATTCTGCTGCATGGCAGAACACATACTGAAGACGCAGCTTTGTATAGCCCTCTTTCTATTTCTGACACCTCTTGTATTTCATATTAATTTAAATTCTGATGGCTCACAAAAATAATCCAAGCACAGCTGTACAGTGTGTGTAATGGATGGCTGGGTGCATTGACGGATTTAATTTAACACAGAGTAGACAGCATAGACATTTATAGGATGAATTTAAATTATGCTGACTAAAAAAGTTATAATGACCCATGGGAAGCAATCATGTGTCGTAAATTGGCCTGGGGGCTGATGAAGCCTGGTGTGTGTGACTTAGCTGTTATGTAAGAGTGGACCACCATGGGGCGATGTTACCACAAGGAACATGAGTCAGTTGGCGGTGCGCCTTGCCTTACCGTAATATTACCATTAATTTCGACACATTTAGAGGAAGGGTGTCGAAATAAAACATAACTATGGATCATATTTAATGCGAATTCATATAATTTAACGTCGTTGACACTGTGTTACCACCGCAAAACTCACATTAAATCAGTTGAAAGTAACATTTTCAAGTGGCGCCTCTACTTCAACATTTACAGTAGCGGTGTCAGACGAACTCTCGCGATAGTTGCGGCAGCTGAGATCCACGGAGCAGAGCAGGAAACTTGACATGTCAACAAAACAGATAAATTATCACCACACAGGTAACATTACACCTCGTCTAACGTGCTATTACGTAAATATGAACACTCACGGAGATGTTCGGAGTAATTAAACAGCACAAAAGGAATCAAATGAACCGAGGGGAAGCTGTGGTGTCGTGTGGTGTGTGACTGTCCACTTAGCTTCAGGTGACAACCACTCCACATGTTAGCAAATTAAACCGTTATCAGGCTCATTGTGTTTGGGTGTGGCAATAAAAGTCCAGGACAGTCTCTAACAGACTTCTGCTGATGTAAAGGCACGTTTGACTACTTCCTGAAGACCTTGTGTACAACTTATATTAAAGGCTGCGACGTTAGCTCAGAGACTGTTTCTGTTTTAGCTCGAGAGCGTTTAGTTTTAGTTGATATGTGACAGCTGTGTTTCCTGTGTGTATACATCGTCTTGTCCTTTACTAACAATAAGCTATTACTGTGGCTGAGTGATTATACAAGCTTAATACAGTGTAGGTATCCTTATACAATAATGTGATTGTCATATTAGACGTTCACCTGAGAAGAAATGCATTGACCTCAACTAACTAACAAACTAACTAACTTCTTTCCTTCTCCTCATCTTGGGTTTACTCTACATTTTACTCTCCCTGAAGGCATGTAAGGCGTCTGCTGGTGTGGAAAACCTGACAGGTAACCTCAACTGGACCCAGACCTCCTTCACCAGCATCTCCACCTGCTGTCTCCATGACAACCCCTCCACTGGTGTCACCTTTTGGTGGCCAGCCTCCGCCGCCTCAGCAGCAGCAGCAGCAGCAGCAGCAGCAGCAGCAAGCCCAGGCAGCCCGGGATGTCAACACGGCCTCGCTGTGTCGCATTGGCCAGGAGACGGTTCAGGACATTGTCCTCAGGACTATGGAGATCTTCCAGCTCCTCAGGAACATGCAGGTCTGTCTAACTGTCCCGCTGCCCTCACTCCTGTCAAATCTCGGTATACACACCCTTCAGCTTCCTGTTTTCCTTTCCTATGATTGTTCACATTTTTTGCACACTAATGTGACACTTGATACCATAAGAACGACAGCATCAGAGGAGTGAAAACACACTGTCGTTTAACAGATCTATACAAAAGATAAAGCAACAGAACATAATAGAATAAATACACAAATATGAAAGAAGGTACTAAAATAGATATAATCGGTTTCATGAACCGGTTACATGACAGACCACCATTATGCAAACTACAAAACAGCTGTCACTCAGGAAGGCAACCCATTTAAAAATGTGTTTTGGTGTAGGTTATAAAAACAGACAGCGCGAGCAGATAGAAGGTTGTTCCAAAGCCGAGGCATCAGTGCATCCAGCTAAAAGCTTTTATCAACCTTTTTTTTTTTTTAACTTCGGCTCAGTTTAGCTTAAAAGTAAAAACAAATCAGAGGGACTTCTGGGCTGCAAAGAGTTTAAAGATCAGGCCTTGTATTGAAATTCAAAGGGAATTTGCAAGTGCAAAGAGCTCAAAATTGTGGGTAATGTTAAAAATACAAGTTTGGTCTTTTGCACACAAATCACTTGAAACAGAAAACATCCCCCCTGAGTGTTCCCCAGTGGTATTATTGTTGATGATGCAATAACACGGTACAAAACGTGACTTTATGCGTTTATGTTGTCTTTAATGGAAACAATAAAGCATAGCCATCAATTTTTTTCAATAATCATTTACTTTATGATGATACATTTGAACAAATCTATGGCCAGTTTAAGGCACTTAAAGTACAAAAGCAGGTCTAATTTTCTCAGCATGAAGGAGACAATTTAGATACTCTTCATAAATATTCCTAAAAACAGGACTTTAGTATTTTTGTGTTTTAACAAATCTAACAAAGGAACACTTGATGTTAGGAATAAGGGTTGAACAGTAGTGTGTTGAAGTTTTATAGCAGAATAGTAATGTCTTTCATCCGCCTACTGATGAAAACAAGAGGATTTAATGATGAATAATGCATGTTTCCTGACAATGATATTACATGACAAGTGTGTTGAAGGGTTTAGGGTAAGAAATGCGACACTAGTTAAGCTACAAGTTTTGCTGTCTGGGTTTCCAGTGATTTGTCTGTGTTGAAGGGGCACTGCTTTCTCTCTTTGATGTCAGAATGTAGAAGGAGCTATTTCAGATAAAGAGCAACGATCAGGGACAGAGTAACATTTGATTTCACATTTGTAGTTCGTGTGACTTATCTTTTTGCTCTGTGACTGCATCATCCACGATATGCTGTCTGAAATAATATTATTATTTTCTTACTGATACTGTAGATACTGTTTGTCTCTAATGTTTACATGGGACACTAATGCAACAAGCTGCATGACTGTAATGGTTAGGCTAGTGTATTATGTAGGAACTGGTCACCAGCTGAACCTTTTTGCCAGAGGAACGCGGCTCCTTATTGTAGCTGCCTTTAGCTAGTTAGCTCAGTTAGCTGTGCTGCGAGTGGTCCTAAGCTGACTCTGCCTGGTACAGCACTGTACTATATTTTCTGTTTGACAACACAGAATAGTACAGTACTGACTTCTGGGAACCACAAAGACCTGTGGGGTTCGGGGGGGGGGGGGGGGGGGGGGGGGGGGGGCACAGGAGTAATGTGAAGCAGGAGAGTGGTAAGAGGGAGGTTGGGTGGTGAGGTCAGCCCTGAGGATGCCAGGCGCCAAATGCGGGCATACTGGATGCAGCAGGACGGGCTGTGGCTAGCTGTTTACTTAGCATGCTAACTTCTGTAGAAATCTCTGCAAAACAATACTTATACTATATTTATTTATTCACATGCTGTTGATGATTTGTAAAGAATTTTAATTTAGGATATTATTTTAGATTTTAGATATTTAGATTTTAGATTTTAAGATATCAGCAGTCGACATATTACAGTTCACATGTAGTTCAGCCCCGACAGAGTCCTGAAGACGAGGTCGGCATGAGTTTATCATGGATGTCTGCCCGCTCCACCGAGACACTCCTCCCACACCTTGTTAAAATCACAGTTAGAGACGGGCCAAACAAGCACGCCTCAGCCACAGAATGCACAAACAGCATTGTTGTGACTTGTTTTTGGATCACAGGCTGTCTTCATACTCATAAAAATTCTCCATTTATCTTCTCTTCCCTCCCCTCCTCTGGCTGTCTGTCTGTCTCTGCCCTGTTTCTCTGTGTCTCTCCCTTCACTTTGCTTGCCCTGAAGGCATGCTTGTTTCATGTTATGTAGGATGTTTATAATCAGACAGCGTTGCCCCCAGAGGCTCGTCGATCTTCTCAAAAAAATAACTTGTCTTGTTACTCTTCACACCCATTGTAGTTAAAACGCCTGTGTTGCCGCCTCAGTATGAGAATGTTTCAGAGTGCAGCAGTTGAAGCAGTTCACCTTTGATGGCGCTGAGATTGTACTTGGTAGTTTAAACTGTAATTTGACTATTTTCAAGTTGTTGCATGAAGACATGAATATGTGAAAGGGAGGAGTATGTAACAATTTGTTGCATTTGACATGTATTAATTAGGTTTTTATTGGCTGTATGAGCCATATGTCATAACAAGTTAAAAGTTCCTTGTAAGTGGTAAGTAATTAGAAGGGAAATTATCACTTGTAATCAGTGTAAATAAATGAAAATTAGTGGTTGGGTAGGACAGCAGAAGGTTTTTAAGTGCTTTCAGCAGTCACTTGGGATCAATGGCTGTTGCTTTTTATCAGCTCTAGCAAAACTGTAGGCTTCCTCTCTGCTTAACACAATATTTCCTCTTTGGTGCTTCTCAGCTGCCGAATGGAGTCACCTACCACCCGAACACCCACCAGGACCGGCTGGGAAAACTCCAGGAGCACCTACGGATGCTTTCTGTGCTGTTCCGCAAGCTGCGCCTCGTCTACGACAAATGCAACGAAAACTGCGCCGGGATGGACCCCATACCTCCAGAGGTGAAACACAGTGGCACTGACAAGATTTGATTTTCTCATACTAATATGACGGGTAGCGTATGTGTGAGTGCAGTTAATTATGACTCAAACTTTTGGAGCGCTGTTGCTGTAGCGCACACTGAACATGTCATACGGACAGAAGTAGTTGTCAGGGTATATTAACTGGATCATGCTAATCGAGGAATGACTGTGATGAAATTGCTACAAGTAAATGTTGGAAAAAAGGACAGTGGCGTATCATGGTGATTTTCAAACAGAACAGCTGGTTGCTGTCAGAGGCCTTTCATAGAAAGTGTTTTGATGTGCGTCAGACACTGCAAGTGTGTTGCTGCCCTTTACACCTTTATCAGACAGGTACAGTACAATCTAATTAGTTAAAATGGCCCTGGCAGCATATTTATATGATATAAACCTCACCCAGGAAGAGTTTCCCAATCTCAAATTGTCTGCAGGTCCGTTTAACGTTATGAAATATCTTAAATTTAAGGTTCAACAGAAACATTAGGACTTAAAAGTTACTAAATAGTCTTAAGATATCTTGAATTTGTGCGGTCTTTTTTGCCACAACATTACATCTAAATTCATTTATCCATCGCGACAGTCCACAATTCTGATATTACAAATCTTTAAACCTGCCACTGAATCTACTTTATACTTGCAGTTACCTCCTGGCAAAATGTAAATCACCCTAACTCAGTCGAATAACCGTATTCCTACATAAAATCTGCCTCTGCACAGGACCACATACTGTAAATACTGCTTACCTTTGTACACACCTGCAATGCTTGAGTAAGAACAAGATGATTTGTCCAAAAATCTGTCTTAAATGTGGTTAAATAATCTTGAAAAGGTCCTAAAAACACTATAAGTGTTACATATAAGTGACTGATACCTGTAGACACACAGAGGGTGCTCACATCCCCTCCAAGCATTCATACAGATTAAGATCAATGAGCTTGAGTGACGGTCATATCGACCCTCACTCAGATACTTAACCACCAGTACAGCGTAGCATGTAAAAGTGAATTGCAGTATAAATATTGAGTCATATGACACCAAAGACATTCATACATGTTCAGTAGAACTCTTTACTGGAAAGATCATTACTCTTATTTATGCAGTAATTTGTGCTTATAATAACAGCTTTTTAGACTATAGTGTAAATGTCTCACATGTTCTTATTAGCCAGTGAATAATACCTGAAGAGTCTTATTAGAGTCTTATTATCTTGTTCTATACTCTTTCTCTGACATATTTCACTCCCCTAACCTAATTGCCAGACTAAATATTGGCAGTGTACGTTTTTGCAAGCTGTGGATATGTTGAATTTAACATTTCTTTATGTTGCTGCTTTTCTTTGGGTCTCCATGCTTACAATCTGGTTAGATTTACGCCCAAAGACTTCTGAGTTAGGGTTGAAGAAGATCACATTTTGGCTTACGGTATCTGCGTTGCTTACTTTAAATGCGACCAGGGAAGACCTGAAGTCTCCTTAAAAATATGAAGTGATTCTATCGCCGATCGAGATAGAAAACACAAGTTTGGCGATTGTGGGGAATTATCATTATTGAGATAATCTTGACTACAAAAAGCTGTCTAGCTCGCTGATTTACAGGCCTATTTAGGTTTGATGGTTTATTTTGAATTGCCGTAGCCTGTTACCATATCTGAAGACATTGCTTGCACACTGTATCCTCCATGAAAAACAAGTTACATCCAATGTTTGCGAGTGTTACAGATTCCAAGCCTGAAAACAACATGGAGTCAAGGTTAGCACTGTTTATGTATCGTTTATATATGCAGGGGGACCTTATGATTTGTGATTACTTATTTAAAATATTTTGATTGTTTTTCGCAAATAAAATGATATGACAGGTATTGTAAAAATGTCGTTATGACATGTAGGAATGTGAACATATTTGTGGTTTTCAGAAAAGTTAACTGCCAACAATTTATTCGGGCAACTAGGTTGACTCCACACATTTGATGTTACTGTATTTGCTTTATTTAGTCTTTATTAAAACAGTATACATGCTCTTCTACAACATGTCTTGTTGACAGTTTAGCGGAAAAATAGAAAACAGAAACAAAACAAGAGCAGACGGCATTAACTAATAAAAGATAAACCTGAGAGGCTCAGTGAAAACAATCACAAGCGTACAGAGAACATTGTTGTACAGTGGGTGCTTCACATTAACGAGATTGACTTCATTTTAAAATAAGAGGACATGTCCTCTGGTAATATTTATATACGGTTACATTCTCACATAACCTTAAGTCAAGTCCCTGTACGGCTATCTCTGCAGTTCGGTCTTACATGATGCGGTTGTAACCACCGTGATGTTGCAGTGGAACTCCATTTTTAATTTGACGTAGATTGATTGATTGATTGATTTTTTTTCTCTCTCATGCGCTCAGCCGCTGCCTCATATAGCTCGGCTCTCCGCACAAATCGCCTGCTAAATTAGGAAGCTGTTAGTTTAAAGGAAGTAGGCCATTGTCACTGCCACACCGCCGTGTTCATGCACACACAGCCGCACACACAAACACACACATCCTTACCCCCGGGGGACTCTTATCTCACTTACTCCCTCTAGGTCTGTCTTTTCTCCGCTCGCAGCAGATTCATTGGTCGCTTCAGGTGAGTCTCCAGAGTCTCTTTACTGCTGGTTACGGTCACCATCCACCTTCAGGAACAACAACACTTCAGCTCAGACACACTCCATCCCTGCTTGCTGGCACACACACACACACACAAATACACGAGCATGTGCACAACTGTGTCCCTAACTCTAAATAGACATGCATGTGGTGTACTAAAGCATGTCACACACAAAGGGATTGTTTTTTTAACACACATACACACACACACACGCACAATGGGCATGCAGTGTTCGAGGCTCCACGCAGGGCTACAGCTAGGCTATCCACCACTGTTTGATTGGATTTATGACTGCGGCAGTCCCTTCCCAATTTCTTCAGATTGGCTCGGAGCTAATCTCTCTCACCAGACTCCTGCTGAGGATAAAGGAGGATGTGGGAGGAGACCAGTCTTAAATTGGAACAAATTTGTGATGGCTGCCACCGTGTACATTTTCCGCATTGAATAATACAGTCGCGATAAAGCATTTTCGAATGATCCATCCGCTGGTTGTTCAAAATTACCCTCGTCTGCAGTTCCGCCCTTAAATCAAAGTCTATGAGGGGCTTGCGTTGACATTTTTCCGTCGCCGTAATGCCGTAAACCCTCATTGAGTCATACCGCCAGCTCGCAATTTTTCTCCCTCTTATTTCCACCTTATTTGAATGTTTATTCGTTCTCCCCTCCAGGCTGAGACCCGGTCCAGTGCTGACCAGCCAATAGCTCAGCTCACCATGTTTGTCTGGGGCTGAGGGTTGTTGATTTTGGCCCCTGCACGCATGCCATTTATCATCTCGGAGAATTCAGGTGCAGGCCTGACAGCCGCTCACTATTGGATGCCCGAAACAGGAAGTGGAATCAATGACTCGGGCAGCGTGACCTCATCGCAGCCTAATTAGCAACAGACCCATTTAATGAACAGCTGGAACAAATGCACACGTCAGCGCTTTGCTCTTTTCCCATCCAGCTGTCATTTGTTGCAGCTTTTTTCCTCAAACTCTCTCCTTCTTTCTGTGTCTCTTTTCTCTCCCTCGTCTCCCCCTTTTTTCACCTTTTTTTTCCCTTCTTCTCCTCTCTATTTGTTCATGCTGGCTTTGTTTCACTCGCTCTCTCTCCAGATTCCCTCGTCTGCTTTTCCTCTACCCCTGTTGTGCAAGTCTTCCTCTCCCTCTTGTCATTTCCTGCACTGAACAGCTATTTCATTTCCCTCTCGCCTTACACGTTCGCCCTGCTATTTTGTTATTATATTGTTATTTTTTTTCGGTTTGTCTTTTCCAACCTTTTTCCCTTTTGTCTCAGCGAGGTAACCTGGAGAACTTCATTAGCCCATTCTTCTCTGTCAGGCAGGAAACCACATCCATCTTTCTGTGGAAGAGGCAGGGGTTATGACTCACACTGCATGGCTACACTTGCGCACACACACACACACACGCACGCACACACACACACACACACACACACACACTCACACACATAATGCGCTCTCCATCCATCTTTCCCACCCTACTCAGCACATTTCATTTTCCCCCCAGAAGCTGCCAAAATCTGCCCACTACCTTTAAAATTCGATATGTCATTGGCTTCGGCCTGAAATTATCTGATGAAAAAACTTTCCTCTTTTCCTACCCAAAGTTTTCCCGAGCCAGAGACATGCTCATAGTTTGTCTGATATAATATCCTGCACATGTCCTTGCCGTCTTTTCTCCCTCCAAAAGTCGGAGTTTACAGTTTGGCGTGGAGCTCGGCCTGGAAACTGACAGGAGCGAAGAAAGTTATCCAGATTTTTTCATCTTTCTGTCACTCTTTTTCCCCCTCTCTTTGTCTCTCTTATTTTTTTCTGAATTGGTTCTCGCTTTTCTTTCTGACCTCGTCAACCCTCACTTTTTTCTCTTTGACTAGCTGACATGTTGCCCGTCGTCTCCACGTCTTCTCTCCTCTCTTCTTCTGCTGGTCTCCTTTTCTCCCCGTCTGCCTTCTTTCATGTCTGTCTTAACGATGGCCGACTCCAGCTGTTCTCCAACACCAGTCGGTCATTGTTTCCAGACGGGGCAGCTTACTCCAATCATTGTCTAGCATCCGCACGGCCTCCGCTGCAGCTGCACAACCTCGGGTCAAACAGTACAGTCATGCAGAATAACGTCCAGAACTTTGCATGATTTAGATTAGCATCGTGCCAAGTCATGATTGGACCAAGGTGTGTTTTCCCACCGAATGGCAGTTTTTGTTGGCTCCTCGTCGTTCTGAGAGTCTCCTACTTTATCTGTGTTTGTGATCTTGTCTGGTATGACAGTTTTTGTTTTGGAAAGGAAACCTTTTTCTTGAAACAGGAACTCCTTGCTTCCAGTGTAATAAACTACTGCAGATTATCTTTGCAGCTTTATTTAAAACTCATTAAAAGGTGTGTAATGTGTTTGTGATTGCGATTGTGGATTTCTGAGAGTGTGAAACTCAGCGTAACTAATGCTATGTATATTTCCTGAGAGAAGATTTTAAAAAGTATCCAGTATATTATTAATAAATATGTATGCCCTTTTTGTAAGTGTATGCACTTTAACCCTCCTGGCCTAAAGCTATTTTCCCTATTTCCTGTTATCATGGTCATTTTGCAAAATAAGGTGTGCATAACATCAACTCTGAAATGCATAATTAATTATGCCGTAGGGATGTTACATTAATGTATAAATAGTTATTTGACCATAAAGACGAAAGAAATAAAACAAAATCATCTATTTCATATATACCAGGGGAGACCAAAGTTGGGCCTGGGCTCAGTTGGTCCCCTAGATGTTTCTAGAAAAATAGGATTAAATAAATAGAATATAAATGAATGTTTGTTGTTTTGTGAGGTAAAAATGTTCTTTAGATATGCAGAAAGTCAGTCAATCAAGCGAAGTTTGGATCCTAGCACCATTTTGCATCTAACTATAGAATGAAATGCAATGAATAGCAAACCATAAATATTTGAATATTTGAAACAATCCTATCATCCCATCATTATGACAGCTGATAAATTAAGCAAAGTTACAAAATGCATTGCCAATTAACAGTGATGATTCAAGCTTTGAGAGTCTGGAAATGTTTGCATTAGTTACTTTAAAAGCGCTTGCAGTGTTTTTGTCCTAAACAGCTTTACAAACCCTGCATTATCACCTTTCTGTGTGTTGTACCAGGAACATAGTGTTCTTAAAACATTCTCACAGTACTTGATGTGTGACTGCAGTCATCACCCTGTTCTCCTCGTCCTCCCCGTGGTAACCACTAGGGGGCAGTGTGATGCAGAGCAGCAGGCGGTGACCCTGTCGGCTCTCAGGAGCGCCGCTTCGCCTGAAGGCTCTTGCACATCAGCCTCACTGTAGTGTCAAGCAGACAAGGTCAAGCACACGGAGCGTTGAAAAATGAATTAATCTCCCGCTCGCTTTCTGTCTCCCTCTCTCTGTATGTTGAAGAGAGACGGGCGAGACTCTGTCTGTGTTCGAGGGCTTACACAGAAACCCCATTTTCACCACTTCATGGGAACAAGGTTATCAGACAGCAGAGGGGTATCTTGAGTAGGGATGCACTACCAATACCTTCATAATTCTGACCTATAACTGCACTCAGGTGGTATATAGGAGAAATATGAATATGCAGCATGGTGCTTTAAATGTATTTGGAGCATTGACCGAGTAAGAGAACAGAGGAAAAACAGAAAGATGCTGCAGGGAGTGAATTTAGCTCTAGAACTACTGTTAAAACAGAACTGATTGCCACTAAAGTAACTATGACACTTTTACAGTGGCGATTGACTGTAAGTGATAAACTTAATGCAGTCCAAATCAGTTAAATATGTCAGCATTTTGGAGTAGATTGTCTTACGGTTTGTCTTGCTTACAGTAAATGATATATCCAGGTTTTGTGTTTTCTGTCCCTTCTAGCAACTGATACCCTTTGTGGAGGATGACAGCTCAAAACATGAGGATCGCTCGGCTGCCCAGAGCCGCCCCGCCACCGAGGAGAGGAGAGAAATCCTGGAGGTCAACAAGGTATTGTGTTCTGTATCTCAGTAACACTGTTAGGGTTACAGGTTTGATTCCTTGCAGGCTGTACTGTAATGAAATAAGATGGAAAAATGAAATTTCATTGTAGCTTTACAAGATGTTATTTCAGAGCAAAAAAAGTTTCAGACCCATGCGCCTCCAGACATTTCCATTCCCATTCCCATTCTCATTACTTGAGCTGGAGGGAAACAATATCATATTTAAAGATAGATTATAATAATAAGGCTTGAAATTCTCTGAAGATTTACTCACCATCATTAACCTGAAGCTTTAATAGCCCACTTGCCATTATTTGAATAGCAACAATCCAGGTTGTAAAGCTCTGGTTTGTACAAAACAAAATAAAGAGGCTACACTTGATAAACTTTATTGTCTCCTGATAGAGTTTGTGTGTTTAAAGGGGGTGAAGTGCTGCTGGGAAATGCTATTAACAAGTATTGCTTTTCAGAATTTGTAGACTACATTCATGTGGTTTTAATTCAAAGCTCTATGCGTTTGGTAATATACCTGTGCATGTAAATGCATGTAGATTCTATGCTGAGCGGTGGTAACTCGTCAACAGTTTGTGTTTGTTATCCAAGGACATCTGGGGGTCACTGAAGTAGTCAGAAATCTCCAGAGTGGCACCAGGTGTGGATGAGATGTTGGGCTATCTTTCTCAAAGTGCCTCTCCAATATCATGTGGAGATTGGGCACAGTAACTACTGAATGGGTGACAAGGGTAGAGGTTCCCAGTTTTGAAGGGGACTGGAGGACGCTGTTGTTGAGCTGTTGATGGTTGGACCTCAGTGTGTTATGGAGGTGCTTTTCAAAGTTTGCCACCATATTGTTGCTTTTAATGGTCTATCTTTATGTACACACGCCAAAATACATGTTGTGTTTTGAAATGTTTTCTCCCCTTATTCCATTTTCACAACTGCAGGTGAGCCAATTGCGGAGGAAGCTTGTTTTTAATTATGTAGCCTATTGATACCAATGAAACTATTCAAACCAATGGTGGTACGGAATGACATCACAATAAGCAGGCGCCCTCACAAGTTTGTAGTAAACAACTGCATAAGTAGGCCTTCATTAAATAGGAGAGGTCACATCACAATCACAATACAGGAGGGATATAACACCAGAGAACTTACCACATACATGAGAGATTGTCCACTTGTTAATTGATCGTACCCCAGGAAGACTAGCTAATGTAGTGGAGTTACTTAATGAGGATCCTAATAAACTTATTGTTGATGCCGTTGTTCTCTGAGATGCAAAAAAATACTCAGATTTGATGCCAAGTATACTTAAGAGGCTGTTAAAATACCTAGACGGCCTGTCTAAGTAAAGTCTATGTGTGGGAAACACAGATTGATAACTTTAGTTCTCTCAACAAAATTACTATTACCAAGCAACCTAATCTATTAGCTGTTCCTAAGGTATCTTTTCTTAATCATCATATTACAATTATTAATCTGACAAGAATACAAATAGATGCATTACCTCATTGCTATGCATCCTGCAAAGCTTCTTAATTATAGCAAGGTTATATCATACAGTAAAAGGCAGTATATTTAATGAATGAGGGGACTGTCATTTAATACAGTAACCATCTCCACTTGCCAATTTCCTGGTGATAGTGGAGGGAGTCTTGGGATTTTGAAAGAGGGCTCAATGCTTCATCTCTAAAGGTGTATTTTAGTAGGTTGTGAGGCTGGAGCCACTTGGAATGACCAAAAGTTTGTCTGTAATCTTGAAAATAAGTCAAACTTTCTCACAGACAGAATCACGACATGGAGCCGAGGATTGTTTGACATCCTCTGGCATCTCTGCTTTTTTGCTGATGATGTAGTTCAGTAGCCTTTATTTGATCATGATCTCCAGCACACAGTTTTCCAGGAGAGTGAGAAGTTATTGGAATGAGACTCACCACAGTTGAGGTTTTGGCAGTTCATATGAAACTGTGGACCGTCCCTGTCAGGTTGTGCCTGAGTTGCTGTCCAGAGTGTGTGAATTAAATTATCTCGGTATCTTTTCATGAGTGAGGGTAAGATGAAGGTGAAACTCTCATTTTACCAGTTCATCTACATCCCAGCCTTCTCATATGGTCGTGAGGTTTACACCACTGACCACAGATCATAAAATCGTAAGTATGACCGGCTCAGTGTTGCCAGTATGCATAAAATTATTCAAACACTAATGTGAGTGAGCCAAAAAGACACCTTTAGAGTAAATATACGGCAGATATCAATGAGAATGAACTGTCGGTCGACTATAAAGAGCGGATATGAGCGAGATAGCAGCTCATGGTGTTTTCAGTATTAAAAAGAAGGAAAGAACAGACGACTTTTCTTTTTTCCCTCTCAGTGAGGTGCTCAGTTTTTGGAGTGGTTTCAAGTGTCGAACATCAAATACACCTAAGAGCTTTTTCAGATTTATTCCCTGTCAGATATATTTTGGCCCAATCTTTGATAGAGAAGCTGTGTTATGACGCTGAAGTGCACAGCAGAGAGCTTTTCTTCAGACTGACATGTCATGTTGTCAGTCAGAATCTGAACGTTCGTTGCAGAAAGATTTAAACCTGAGTCATGGCTTAGGTGTGAGGACAGAGGGTGTCAAAGGCAGCACAGGTTGTGAAGCCCCCGGAGGGAAAATTTGTGATATTTGGTTGTATGAATAAAGTTGACTTGAGTCACAGACAAACAAGGTGAATTTGAGCATGAATATTCTACAGAAAGATGGTATCACTGATTTTAATTAAACATAATCCAACAAACAAAACAAGCAAACAAACAAAAAATGAATAAATTCCTTTTAGTTGATGGAGCTGTGAAAGAAACTAAGCCTCACACGGCGAGAAGTTAAGAATTTTTGTTTAATATTTCATTGGTGAAGTTATAAGTTTTGGATGATTTGGTGACTCCAGTAATGAGAAAGTGACCCCTCTTCTCACTTGATTTCCTAATAATTTCATGGTCTCAATTGCTAGTTGCTAATCTTGTTTTTGTAGCCCTATTTAACGTAAAATAGATGATAAAGCTGCTTGTGCTTTAGGGCAGTGACAGGATATCCTCCCTAGATCCACCCTCTTGTCCAAATATGGTCATCTCTGGCTTAAAAAAAATAAGATTGTGACATCTGTAATGCTCAAAACTGGGATGACACTTGAAAACCTACTTACTCGCTTCCACTGAAGTTAGTTGTGGTAAAGTGTTTAAATGACAAAGATCATGAAGATGATATGTTGATTTGCATATAAGAAAAAAAAAAGAGTCTTCATGTTTTCTGTCACGGTGCTGCATTGCATTGCTGAACTGACCTCTGGGACAGGACACAGCCTGTCTGACAAACCCTGCCCCGTTATGTTCTGGCATTTGCCATCATAGATTATTTTTGAGTCCAGGATTAGGTTTAATCTCTCTTTGGGAAACGGGCACATCTTGATGACATTAAAGCGCTGTGTGCAAATACCAGCCCGGGGTCGATGAAACCTCGATCCCGCATAGATGCAGGTAAATAGTTTGCAGTCACACACATGCACAGTGCCTCCCAGCACTTCCCATATCTCATCCCCAGTACAGTAGCTTAGGACAGTGGAGCATGGCAGTGGTTCAGGTAGAATACATCATGCATTATTTAGGAGGCCTTTTTAGTTTGCCTTGTCTGTCACGGATTGGTTTTGTTTGTATACAGTATGTGTGTTTCCTGAGTGAGTGAGAGCTTTTGTTCCTTCTTCAGAGAGGCGAGATTGTGTTTGCATTTGCTTTCACACATGCTTTCAGTGCATGCTGGCTGAAGCCCCATCTCTGTTTCTTCTCTTTGTATGTGCATTGCGCTGGCTCTGTACAGATTGTGCATGCCAAGCCGTCTGAGTGTGCTGCAATGATAATGGTCCAAGGTCAGGAGTGTCAGCAGTAGAGATGAGAATTGGTTATTTTTAAGAGCTCAGCACAGCTCCCCTGGCTGCTTTTAAATGTTAACACTACAGTGAAACATTGCACAGAACCCCGCGCTCAGCTGCACTCAGCCCCGCTCAAAACAAACAGCATCTCCTTTTCACACAAAGCCTCCATACCCACAAAGAGTATGGTGAAAGCCTTCTGAGATTGCAGTAGATAAATAACCAAGTGCTTAGTCCGAGTCTTTGAATGCAACACTGGACTGCAATACAGAAAATTTGTTTGAGCTTTCCTGTGAAAAAAAAACAACAACAAAAAAAACGTTTCCCAGCTTCACCGACAGAACATGAAATACTAGACTTGAAAGTGAGAGTAATTTTGTCCTATTAGAGACCTGTGTATGGATGTGATAAATAACCTTGTTTATGATATGACCTTCCCCCTATGCAAAGCATTAGCATGCAAATTGAGTTCCGTCAAAAGATCCAAGTATATAGAGATTGAGAAGACCGGCTACCGTAAAACGCTCAGGGCAAATTCTCCACACATTCGGCAATCCTTAACATACAGCAACCTTTCCTGGCACCTTAATATGCAATATATACAGATAAAATAGCTCATTATACGGGGGAGTGTATGCAGGAGATAGACATATTTCACTTACTTTGAAGTGAGCTATACCGTAGACTTAATGCAGGAAATATACAGGATGTATTGATATTGATTTTTTAGCCACATCTCCATAGTCTCGGATAAACTCGTCTGCTGTTCTTGATCTTTATTATTTGTCTTGATTTAATAAGGCGCCCTATTAAGGGAGAATTTCTGTTCACTGCTCCCTTAAAGGTGCGCTGTCAAGTTTAGTTGTAAACAAACAAAAGTTATGTTTACACTCAGTAAACACCGAAACATATTTTGTGTATCCTGGAGGCCACACGTTTTCTCTTTCTCCTAACACATTTGCAAAGCTGATTTTTCTCAAAAGTTTGAAACCTGCATTATTTATGAGCATGTTGAGTAGCTCGCAGTCTCCTTCGTTGCTGTCTTTGATGGAGCAGTGCTGCATTTCTTTCCCGCATTACCGGCACACCTGGAAAAGTGGAATAATGTGAAACTATCGGAAAGTACGTGTCTCCTGTTACCTGCGTACACAAGAATCGTAGTGCTTCTAGTGGTCAGAAAATACACCAATAAACAAAAACTTTTAGATTTAGAAGCTGAAAATGACAAAAAGATGGATGAGCTGCAAACAGAGAATCTACTTAAATAATTGAATGGTGCAAAAAAAAGCTGGTCACGCCAGAATGAAATTAAAAAAGGTCATCTTCAGCAGTGCCTGTTGGTGCAACATTACTGCGGCAGGAATGTTTTTCTCGCATGTCTGCTCATTTGAGGGGATCCATCTAATTGCTGTTTTTTTTTTCAGGTAGTTGCCTGAGCTCTTTGTAGTTAAACTAGTTTTGGGTTGTCGGTCCGATAAGTCCGTCCCATGTCAAGTTTGGCACAAATGTCTACATGGTCTAAAGGATAAATTAGCTAGATTTTGGTGGTCAAATTTTTTTGTTTTTAGTCAATACTCGCATAATTCATATGCTTATCTCAGACAAAATCTCACACAATGTTTGGCAGAAAAATCACCTTTTCTGGCCATTATTCAACACTGTAATTATGTGACCATATTTTACAATTGGGCAGATTCTGACTTGCTGACACTAACCTTGGGTGCCCATGTTCAAACCGCAGTGATATAGATCTTTTGTGTTGGCACCACAAAGATACGTGTGAAGAATCCACATTTTAGAATTTGTAGCTCCCATTTTCATTCATATTTGAAGTGGCTGCGGCTCATGGGTAGAGACAGGGTCTGGCCTGCATGTCAGAGTGTCCTTGGGCAAGATACTGAACCCCAAACTGCTCCTGATTGGCTGGTCGGCACCTTTCATGGCAGCCACTGCCATCAGTGTATGAATGTATGAATTACTGTAGGTCACTTTGGACAAAAGCATCTGCTAAGTGCTGTATATGTAAATATTCAAAGCACTATAGTCCAAAACAAGCCTATTGATTTTGCTGATGTTAAGCTTCATGTGATTGTTGTTGCACCATGTGATGAGGCCCTCTATCAGTCCTCTGTACTCATGAATCTGGACAGATGTGTATGGAAACCGCAGCTCGTCTTGGCAGAGGCATACAACCACTTGGCAGTAAGTCTAGTTTGCAAAGTAAACTAAACTTACCTCGTCAACAGTATACTTTCTTATGGAGAACATGTTTCTATCACCATCAGCATTTATTTTGTTCCCATTGCCCAATCCTACCCAGAGGCTAAAACTTGAACTTATTAGCAACACAGCCTTTCAATCTGTCTCCCGGATATCCAGTGAATGCCTCATGTGTTTGCGGCATATTTAGCTCTGATTTTGCCCAGGCTGCCCAGCTGCACATTAAGGCAGCAGTAAGGACAGCAAGCTTTGGGGAGTTAAAGCGGTTAGTCTGATCAGCAGAGTAGAGATGCAGCGGGAACAGGGGAAACAGATGTTTGTGGCCTGGCTACATCTGCTGCAGTCACTCCAGCCAGATAGGCCAGATTCTGGATGAGAAAGGCCGGAGTGGGAGGAGGGTGATGTGGCAGGGGAGAGGATGAGAGATAAAAAAAAAAAACAACAACAACAGGGTGGAAAGGGTACGAAGATGGCTAAATCGCAGAGAGATGTTGCCGTGAAAAGGTTGGTTTGTGATGGAGGGGAGAAAAAAAAAAAAAAGAAGGCATGTGTTGAGTAAAAGGAGAGAGGGAAATGGACTGCTCAGGTGGTGTTTGAAGATGGATGGATGACCAGACAGAAAGCTGTGTTGTCAGAGAAGAGAAGATGTGTGAAGTGGAGGGTGAAGGACGAAGGGACACCGGGAGTAACAAACAGGTAGCAAAATGCAAGTTGAAAAAAAAAAAAGAAACAACATTTTGTGCGGCGTTTTAGAAAAGAATAAAACTCTGTAGCGGTGGCAGAGAGGCAGAGGGGCCTCTTGATGTACAGACAGGTAAAAGATTGATGAAAGGATGGATTGATAGATGTGTAGACAGCTGTGGACTGTCAGAGTTAAGCCGCTCCCATTCAGATAGGGTCTTCAAAGGGAATAACAGAAAGACTGATGAAATTCAGCTGCAGCAGGGAAAATAGGATGCCTTCTGTAACAGGACGCTGAGAGAAGATGGATGCATAAGTGAAAAGATAAGTCCAAGCATGCTTCAAACACTCCAACTGATATGTCACACTGGTTTAGGATTGCTGGCCCCATATTTTTCCCCTTAGAAAAGCCAAAGTCGATTCTTTTTTGTGTGAAAAAGATGAGTTCTATCAACATTTTAAATTCACTGACTGCTGTAAATAATGAACAGTGATGTTATGCATCTTCATGGGAAAGTGGCGATAAGCGGACTGATAGGACAGCAGGGTAATAGGATTCCAAATCCATGGATGGGGATTTTCAGTACACTCTGTTCTGAGTGAAATAACCTTGGAACAGACACCACCCTTGTTACTATTTGACAGAGAGAGAGGGAGATCTGAAGAGAGCCATTGAAGTGAGTGTTCTGTGCTCACAAGAGGGAATAATGTAAAGCAGAAGTGTTGGCTCAGCCTTAAATGTCCACGCTGCCCAATCCCTACTTAATCCTTCCCACAGCCCTGTCCCAAGCCCTGCTTCTGCTATAGACTGCAGAGAGATATTGACATGGCATCTGTGACGTCACCCGGGGACATTGTGCAGCCTGATGTTTGGTTTACTGCTTCCTATTATAGCTATAAAACCCAAAGTTAGCGTGTAGGTCGGAGTGAAGTTGAGAACTGGGGCAGAAGGTGGCTCACTACCACCACTACTGTGTGTTATACCCTGAAAGATGACAATTAAAGCGAACATGCAGCTCTTTAAGAGTTAATCGAACCAAATGTAATCTCTGTTAGAATAGACCCTCTGAAGGAGTATACAGCAAGAATCACATCAGATTGTGGTCTTATCTGAAATCCTCTCAGAGATCACTTTTTAAATCGCAGATTAAGGAGTCGATTTCAAGACTCAATTCAAAATTCAAAGGTTAAATTATCAAATGTAGTTATACAAGTACAGCAGCAGTGAAATAAAATTGAAATTGATTTATCTACACTCCTGTTAATCAACCCGACTGCAGCAGTAGTCCGCGGAGCTGACCTCCATTGCCTGGTGTTCATGTACTATAATGTTACCTGGGGAGGAAATGTGCTTTGCTTGATGAACGTAACGTTGCAGAGTCTCTGATGAGCGCTGAAATGAGAGTTGACCTGAATTCAATCAACTTTAATGTGCGCTGTTGCTTGCTATAAGTAATCTTGCTGTTGGGGGCGAATAAACATGAGTAACACGAATAAACACAAATGGTCCTGGAGTCAAAATTGCTCCACACATCCGCACACACCATTCAGGTACATAAACATTTACAAACAAGGTCATGTTTTTAAGTTTTATTCGGGTTAAGTTCATATCTTTAATATCTCATGAATAGAACAATAACCATGTCACTAAGACACTTATTAAAACTTGTTAAGTTACTGAGTTGCTCACTTGTTGAGAAAACACAGTACTGATTGCTGAAGAGTAATTTGGGATCTTCCTATTGATATTAGGGGGGATTTTTATTATCGATTGATATGCAGATTATTTCCTTGGTTAATTGTTTGGTCCATAAACAATGACAATGTCTGTCAAAATTTCCCAGAGCTCAAGCTGATTTATCATAATTGCTTGTTTTGTCCAACCACACATCAAATACACTAAGATATTCAGTGTACTATCGCAGAAGCCTGAAAAAGCAAGAAAATGTTAAAATTTAAAAAGCTGGAATGACTAATTTTTAATTTTCTTTTCTTTATTTTGGCTTAAGAATTACTTGAACAACTAATCAGTTATCAAAACGGTTGCAGAGTCATTTTAATTCATAGACTTAATGATAATACAGCGCAAATTTTAATATCCAGAACATCAAAAGAAAGAAAGTGAAATAATGCATGTTTGTATTTATTACTGTTCTGAGATCTAAACATTTAGGTAGACTGCTGGTGGCACTTATTCTCCAGCCACGTGTTGTAAAGCAGCGGCTGAAGAGGAAGAAGAGGCCGAATCAAGATGATGTAATTTAGTGGCAATCAAACATAAAACACACGGATACAATGTAGAAAAACATGACGGCAAAACGTCTAGATACGTTTGTCTCGTGTATTTGTTTGAGGAATATGAAAAGTCCTTCATCTGCTGCGATTTGTAACATCTACGTCACGTCAGGATTTTTTGACGTTTTTGTTTCTGTTGTGCTTTGATTCATCAATTTCATTGTTTGCAATATTTCCTTTTTTTTTCTTGCATTTTGCTGTTTCCACTCCAATTGTAAATGTGACTAAGAACCGGTGGATGCAAACACATTTCGACCTCATATTCTACTATACTTAACGATGACAAACCATCTAGCTGCTTTTGAATTAACTGCATCTTCAAACATAGAGAAGTGACCCTGACCCGCTGTGTTAGCTGTCACTCCAGCTTCACATCCCCTTCCCCATCACCCCAGGCTGGTATCCTACCTCTTCTCAGTCGATGCCTGAAGCCCAAACCCCCTCCGGCTCAACGGCGTTGAACAGGTAGTAGAAGTCCAGATCAGAGTCTGGTGGAGAGGTGTTGGAAGGAGGGATGGCTAGAGGAGAGGCAGATAAATGACTTCCTCCATGGTAATGTCTGGCTGCTTTATGGGGTGTCCTGGCTGTGAGTGATAGCCTTGCTCTCGTTATCTGTCGATTGGGGTAATTGCTGTTTGTCGGAGTCTGGCTGACGGATGGTGATGCAATCTGCCCAACACTGGGTGAGGGAGGAAGGGGGAGGTATCGCTCTCATCGCTCTCCACAAGTGTCTTTACTAGGAAGCATGTTGTTTGTGACAATATGTATTTGAATTTAAGCGCGTTTGAATGTGTATGCATCCCCTCCCGTGCCTTTTTTGATTGTTGCGTTTGTGCTCTACTGTTATGTTATTCTCCCTCTCATGCATGTTGTATGTGGTGAGTTGCTGTTACGCAGATGGGAGTGTGTGCTCGAGGAGTTTGTGTGAAAGTCAACGGTGTTTGCATAAATGTTTAAGATGCATTAGCCATAATTCATTGGCGCCTAATGGGTTGCGATTGCTCAATCTCTGTGCTGCAGACCTCTGGTGCTGTAGGATGTGATTCTGCATATCAATTCAGCATTTCTCCCCCCCCCCCCCCCCCCCCCCCCCCCGTCATCATCTACACTGTTTCTGCTCCAATAAAACAGACCGAATTCTGTGGCACCCAAGTGACCGCGAATTACAGCCCTAATGAATGTCCTGCATTACTGGTCACACGCCAATTAATGAAGGAAAACAAAGAATATGACAAATAAATTTGCCCGCAGAATTTTTCACCCGGAGCTAATTTGGACGGAGCGTTGTTTTTTTGACCGTCTTCCATTTTTGGCCAGCTGTCCGCGGCGAGCGCCGTCCAAGTCGATGGGATTCATCCCGTGTGACTGACTGATTGACTGGCTGGCTGTCTGGCTGAGTGACGGTGCGTTTTGCAGAATGGAGGAAGCATGATTCATACGGCTCTTCGGACTACTTGATAATCATTCCATCTGGGGCGTGGGACAGGCTGTCTTGTCACTGGCACATCACTCATCGTTTGTTCTCTTCATACGTCCCTCGCTCGCTCCATCTCTCCATCCTTCGATCGGTCCCGAGGGCCTTGGAGATGACCCTCTGCCCTGATGTGGGGCTTTTGATGCCGCACCCAGACCCCCGCCGTTTTCACTGCCGCACCTGATCCCCCCCTACCCACCCACCCACCCCACTGCTGTGGCCTGCCACTGCCACTCGCCTCGCGTTTGATTTAATACCAGCCTAAGTGTGAATAAATTCCTGTCACAGCCCATTAAGGAGGCCTTGGAGAGATCTGGCCTGTTATTAATTCTCCACAGCTCCTCTCTTTCTCTCCCCTCTTATAGTTACTATCTCTCCCACTCTGGTGCTGCTGCTGCTTCTCCCTCTCGTGCCCCCTCACCCTCCTCACCCTCCTTCTCCTCCTCCTCCCACACTGCCGTGCTTTTTTAATACCCCGTTAATTACCGCGTCTGTCCTCTTTATTCAAATGAGAAAGGGAGAAATTAAAAGCAGAGGGGATGTTTGTAATTTCAAATAGAAAAGCTATCCACTGTCTGGCTTTGCTCTTCCTCTCTCCTCTCCTCTCCAGACCTGTGTGCGAGTTAGCTAGCTGCCGGCTTGGTGTGTATAATGAATTCCAGTGGCAGCGGCGGTTAGTTTTATCTGAAGAGCAAGCAGGGAGTCTGCAGAGGCCTGATGATAAACAAACGCTACCTCCTGACTGTAATAGGACAGAGAGAAGGCGAAGCAGCTTTCGACAGCAGATGATTCCCACTCCCTCTCCTCTTCTCTTGTCTCTCTTCTCTCAGTTCGTCGTTACCCTCCTGCTGAGCTCCACTCCCTCTCCTTTTTCTCCCTTTTTTCCTTTCCCTCCGTTCCCATCCTCCACCTCTATGTTCAGGCTCCAGGATTAGTAGGCTGTGCACAGCAGGTGCCCGTACCTCTGTCTTATTAGCAGCCTCATATGTGGCCCATTAGAGGCTCTCTGTATGCCAAGGGCTTTTTAATTGTTTTGCTTGGGTCAGAGGGGCAGTGTAGCCGCAAAGCTCTTGCGGAGGAGGAATCAGAGCGGCTTCTTTTTTTTTTGTGTGTGTGGAGAATACGTGTTTTCCTGGTATTTTGTTGCATTTAGTGTCAAGTGCACCCCCAATTATTTCTGCTTTATGTTACGGTGTTTAAGGGCGATGTAAGCAATTAGAGCTGCAGGAGTTTTTCAAACTATTGTCCGACTGTGCTGCCGTGTTTAGGACTATTGTTTACATCAAAGGAAGGCGTGATGGGAGTCAGTTTTTGCGCAGGCTGTATTGTGCACGCAATCTGCCGGTTGCGATGTAGGTGGGTCACTTGTGTAATATAAGTAAAAGGCAAAAATCAAGACAAGCTTTATATTTTTCTGATGCCTCTGAGGCTGCTTTAAAGAGGGAAAGAGATGTAGGATGCAGACTTGTTTTCACATCAAACAGAGGTAAGTTCACACAAAGGACCAAAGGTTCCAGTAAAGAGAGATGTTTTTAATTTAGTTTTCAAGGGAACCCAGACCTTGAGGACCGGCAGGTCATCAGACATCCACTGGGAGTGAAAATGACAAGAAAGAAAGGGGGAGAAAAGGTCAGCCACTGTCTGCCTTTACATTTCTGCAGAATGTATCAGTCTTGTACATATCTGAAAGGATTCAAAGGCTTATTTTTCACATGCACAAAAAATATTTCCAACAATAAAAAAGAGAATTCAATTATTCTAGCAGGTTAGACTTATCAGAATCCAACATAAATTAAGTCTTTCTTCAGTTTATGTGAATCTTCTCTCTATATAACACATGTACCCTATACATCCTACATGGTACATAATGGCTGAAATGTATTGACTTTGCCTTTGTAACAGATATGAGAGTGGTGGGATTCTTCTCCTCCGTCCTCCTCCTCACTTCCTAATGCAATCTGGAGTCTCTGTGGAGGAGGTCGGGGTCTCGCTGGCTTTTGTCCAAGTCTTATTCAGGGATGTACCACCTCCACTGTTGCACAGTAACATGCTCTCCACCGTATGTATCTGCAATGGCGCTTAGCCAATGAATCGCTTTTTTTAATTTGTTTATTTATCCTGTGGAGTGTTTAGTGGAAGAAACCACAGTTTTGTTCAAATTCAGTGATTCTCACCAAAGCACATGGTATTTTTAACAAGTATGTTGCAAAGCCATTCGCCTCATGACTTAGTTAGTAGCACTTAGCTAGTCCAGTGAAAACAATGCCACCTCTGAAATGGTGCAAAATCCTCTCTCTGTCATCTTTGTCCACAGTGGAAAACCATTGTCATTATTCATTGGACATGTTTTCATTGTTGTTGCTTCCTTTGCTTTGTCTGTTGTTGCTTTTTGTGTGAATCTCTGCCACACTCAGCTGTGGTGCACAACAGTGTCATCCTGAAAACAAAGGGAAATAATTTGCTAGTATGAACCATCTACTATCTAATGATAACAGCAACAGTAGCAATAAAAAAAAAATAAAAAACTTTATTTTTATTGCACCTTTCTTTACCAGAAATGCAGCACAAAGTGAAAAATTCCAGTCACAAAGATAAGATAAAGATTTCAGCTGTGTCTCAGTCATTGCATGCTGGTGATGGTTGGTTTTGTATTTCTAAAATACAACCATGGTGAAAAAATGTTGTGCCATAATATTTTCACATCTCACTCAATGAATTAAGGTTTTATTTCAACCGAACCAGAGCTGATGATTGATCGAACAGTGGAAAGACTAACCAAGACAGTTTTGTTGAGCTTTATCTCGTTTCTGTTGAGTTTGAATGAAGTGTTTTTTTTCAATTCAGCACTGTTACTTTCTGCAAAAGGGTAGTTGATTGTTGAATCTTTTTCCATCCATCCATCATCTGTAAACCCGCCTGCCCTTTGAGGGGTTTGCGGAGGCTGAGGTCGATCCAAGAGTGGCGAGTGGCGGGAAACACCAGGCTCGTGACCAGATTGTCAAATACCAATCGTACCCCAACCAATAACCCACCCAACAATCAACTGTCTTTCTCCAGAATTTCTTTAAAAGTGACCAGAACAAAGTGATTAAGCTCGTCCTTTTTCAGTCAAAGTTGTATTTTTCTGTTTAATAAGAAATAACGGTACAACATTATTTCCTTTCTTGACATTTTTTTGATTTCAAGTTCTTTATTAGAGCAATGAAAAGAGTAGAGAACAAACAACAACTAGCTCTCTGTTGTGCTGTGTAAGGCAACTTAATGGTCTGATAGGGTGCGTTTGTTTTCAGATTTAGCTACGGTCAGAGTTTGTTGTCAAGAGCTGATTGAGGATCTCCGCTGTGACCGCCAAAGGGCGTGTTACATCACCCAAAAGCCCGGCTGGCTTATTTTGCTTCACACCCTGTCATCACCTTTCATTCTACTGTTTTATGTAGTAAAGGGAAAGCTGCTTGCTCAGGTGCTGGCTGAAATGTTTACATTTGAACTTGAGAAACTGCTTTGTGCGTAAGCGGGCAGTCGAAGCGCAAGTAACATGCTTGTTCTCCTTGCACTCAGTAAACAACATCTCCTGCGAGTGGATCGGAGGCTTTAGATCAGAATTACCTCTCTCTTATCATTCAAGAAATCTGCCAACCTGTCCCTGTTTTCCTCCCCCCCATACCGCTGCCTTCACTCTTAAAACGATAGAGGTAATTAGATCCAATATTACTTTGTTGGAGAGGTGCCATAGGGGAGCTGATTTTAAGAACGCGTGAGTGATTGTACCAATTTAACACATCACTGAGTCACAAGATGCTTTTGACGTCTGAAGAACTGTTGTTGGCGCCTGAAAAACATTTAAATCAAAGGGTTCTTTTTCAACCTCATAGGAACCCTCCACCGGCCATTAAAAAACCCTTGAAGTATCATGTTTACTCAGAGTGTGAGAGGAGGTGTTCAGCTTGGCCTCAGATGATTTAAGCTTCTGACAGACATCTGAGAGAGATGAAAGAAAGACGTCCTGTCTGCTCTGAGATTGGGACGACAGCGGGGTATCGCTCTGCAAGCGCTGGCTCCGAGCTCTGTGCACTCATATGCGGCGATGCACGTACAAACTCACACCCCGACAAGCGCACAGAACGTGCACAATCATACCTGTAATACACTCAAACGTGCACGCTCATCATCTCTACACATCAACCCTCCGAGCGCTCTCTGAAGCTACTTTCAAACTGAGCCTTCCTCTTCAGTCCCTGTCATATGTTAGCTAGTTAGCGGCGCAGATGTCAAAAAGGAGAGACCTCTAATTAAGCAGACTGAGCTGGAAGCCTCAGACACTTTACACTGTTTTTGCTAACTGATGTGGCGTCATCTAATGGAATTACAAAGAGAATGTATTCGTAACCTGTTCCAAGGGCTGGCGATGTCTACCGAGTTGGCATACGAGAGGATATCCACAGTGAAACATCTTGATGGACGATGAGGGAGGGGGGTTAGTACGTGTTTCTGAATCTGAATCTCAGAGTTACCATATGGCAGTAGTTGCTCATTAGCACACCACTGCTTCCCACTTATTCACTCACCTCACTCTGCCGAGAAAACTGTCTCCCATCACTAACAACAAACCCCCCTCATTTCAGGTTTAAAAGCATCTTTGTCTCGACACCACATATCTGTAACTTAGCTGTGATCAGCCTCAGAAGCTTAAACAAAGTTAGTTGGCTCGCTGTGCTGAGGAAACTAGTTAAGAAAATGCAAAAAAAAAACCAACGGTACGATTGAGAGAAACAGGCTTACAGCCGCCAGCAGAAAAGAAACAAAAGATGAAGAAAATAACACGGAGACATGGAGACGCAACATGTGTGCATTGAGCCGAAACAAACCTTGTTTAATTTTCTTTCCTACATGTCACAAACAACAACAACTTATGGCAACTCTTAAGGGATGCACCACTTTTTTGTGCTCTCTGGTGGGACGCCTCTTAAATATGTGTGTTGATGGACGATGGCATCATCTATCGGCCCAACTTTGACCTGTTACAGTTACTGAGAAAAGTATGGAAATAAATTGCGGTTACTAGTAAAAAATGTTGTCATTACATCCGATTATTATCTTTTCAACTAACAGCACAAACACTAAAATGGTGTTCAAGGTGCTGTATCTACATCTAGACAGATTCCATTCATTGGGCAGTATGCACTCGAACTTTTGAGCATGTTTTCAAACAGTTCCCTTGTTTGAATTTGTCAGATGTTGAAAAGGAAACTGATGTTTACATAGTTTACAAATGTAGTGTTAAAACAGAATATAGGCTGGAATATCGTCGTCATACATTTTTTCACTCGCATATTAACTTGGTTTTGCCCTTTAAAAATATTTGTGGGGCTCTTCCTCTAACCAATGCATTTGCGGTCAAAACAATTCGAAACACAGACGCTTTTGATTTGAATTTCATTCACCTTATCAGTTCCGAAACTGCTGTAGCTGATCTGCTGCTTTCTACAAATGAACTCTCCTTGCACTCATAACCCAAATATGAACCTGGATATGCACTCAGGCACAAAGAGCTCATCCAATGTTGTTATGTCTGTAAAAAATAAAAAAGGTAATTACTGTAATCTGTGACTCCTGCGGTGAAATAGACATTTTCTTGCTAATATGCCACCCAGTAAACATTGCTGTATTCCTTGGATTTTGCTCTGATGTGCAATTTTGCTGATGCTCAAGTCACTTGCATGGCTGCCCATCATTGGTTTTAAAGCAACAGCACTCCAGCCCTCTTGGCCCTCATTTATTATCACTGGGAACCAAATCACAAAGGAAAGCTCAATCGATGGGGCTACCTGGCAGAGACTCAAGTGCTTAGGAGAGAGCGTGGGGGCGCCTAGCCTCAGATACCTCTAAAAGGCTAAATCGATTGCAACCGTTCTGCAACAGTCGGCTGACACAGCAGGCTTTCCACCTCAATGCTGAGGACGTTTTTAAAAGAACTCCGTTGGTTGGTGTATGCAGAGATGACAACATGGCTATTGTATTTCTGCCACCCCTGGAAGAGAAGGCTTTTATCTGCCTTCAAAATCCCTTTAAAGGGCTTCATTCCCCTGGGAAAGCCCATGCCAAACACAGAACACACTGGCACTTAAACCTTCCCGTTGAGAAAAAGCTATAAAGTTTATAAAGTCAATTAAGGCTTTTTTTTTTAAACTGATGTCAGGCAAATTAAAGCTGCTTGGCCCGGCTCCCTACGGGTATACTGTCAGATGGTAAACCAGGGCCCATTTAGCGTCACAGGGTTCCCCAGGCAGGGCACAGAGCAGTAAGCTGCTTATTTTCCCCCCCAACTCACTTGTGCATTTTTTCAAGTTTTTCTTCAAGTGACATTTCACTTTGGTGGAGAATTTTTAGCACACACATACAATCTGAAAGCACTCAAGTTTCAAAAATCATATTTTTAATTTAATATTATCCGTGAAGTCAAGCCAGTCGCTGGAATACAATGCAGGAAGTAACTTCCTGCAAATCACTGATACATTCATCGACCTACAGTCCATTATGACATTCCCACAGTCTCACATAACGTTAACATTAGATTGGGTTTTGAACTGACCGTCATACTGGGATGGTGAGGGCGGGCAACAAGGCTGAGACTGCAATTCCATTCTTTCCGATGTTGTAACGGGAGCAGATATTTTGAGGTGTAAGCAGATAAACGTGATGTTGTATTATCACTGAAACATGAAATCAGTCTGCCATGCTTCCATGTTTACCACCAGTATTTGAAGATGTTTGAACAAAATCATTCTGGAGGGTACATAATCACCACTTTTGATTATGGAATTCAGCGTCTAGTTTCACTGTGATGCAGTTCTATAATGTTGTGGCGGTTGTTTCTTGTTTGTGCGGAGCTGAGTGTGTTGATCTTAATGCGCGTGTGTTATGAATATTCTGCCTACTCTCGCTGGCTGTCATAATGTCTGATAAAAGAGAAAACTATAAACAAACGACTTGCGCTCTTGAATCCGCGCTTTTCAAAAAGTAGTTTCAGGTGCATGTTGGCGAGGTTCCACAGTGTCATCGAACAGGAAAAAAAGGCCCTCGCCGACAAAACAATAGAGGAGGTTCAAGTAAACAAGCACTTTCAAGAGCTTTTGACCTAGAAGATCGCTTCCAGAGCAATTCATGGTCAGCAGATGGATTTAAAAAAAATAAAAATTGAGTGTTTCATGTTGTGCTGAAGTCACATCTCTTTAATCAAAACTCCTGTAGTTTGTCAGCCTGCTCTCACACCACAAAACAACCTCACCGTAGTCTGTTTGAACAGACCAGGACCTCTTTTTCAATCGCGGTCCAGTTGTTTGGTCCACATCAGGTTATGATTGACACATTTTTACACCAGCTGAAATGAACCATACTAACTGGCAAAAATGTACCAGGGTTCACTTTGACTGAACCAAACTGGTTAGGTGTGAAAACATCGTTAATAAAATGAGGTACAAAGACAGATGATGACTTGTTTATTCTCAGGTTTCTGTCAAAACCTGAAGGTCTTTGTCTCGAGGCTGATGGATCTCAACTTATATTACAGATATATTTCTGTTGAACTGTGACCAGTTTCAACTCACACCGCTCTTTATTTTTAAGTAGTCTTATTACTGTATCACCGTGGAGAAGTTGTTGATCATAATCAACAAGATCATCAAGATAAATAATGTTCCAAAAAAGTGATGAAGGAAGGGAAAGACTTGATTCTCATGTGAGAACACAGTTGTTCCAGAGATTAGTTTATTGAGTGTGAGCTGTCTTCGCTGTTACAGTAGACACACTCATTACTAAAAATGTTGCCCCATGGAGTTTGGGTTGTCCTAATTCTTCTGCCTAATGGGGAGTTGCATTTCCTTGAGGACATTTTTCATTCCTGCATAATTTAGTGGATCGCTGGTTTCTGGAAAAGCACCTTTTTTCCACACAGCTGAGGCTACTTTCCAAGTTTTTGTCACGCTTATTATAAACCGTCGAATTTAATTAAATTTGACTTGCGTTCCTGCCAAGACAATCTATCTCGCTGTCTGAGGGCGGCAAGACGTTCCGCCTCTGTTATTGCCGAATCTGTTTGTTCACGTTGTAATGTACGGTGTTTTGTCTCATCTCTGCCAGCGATGATATAGGAGATATGTAGGTGTGATATAGGAGATGCAGTCACGTGACTTCCTCCGCTCTCCTCTAAGGTCGGGGGGTTTATAGCATTTAATTGAATCAGAATCCTTTTAACAAATCATTTTAGGTGCCGTGTTTGCTTCAGATTATGATGTCTTGTGTCTCGGTATCAAACCTAAACCACAGAGATTCTGCTGTGCTGGAAGCGTGAAGGGCTTTTGTCACATATTTTGTCGCTGTTCCGAGACATTAATTGACTCCGTCCTGAGTGCTTCAGCTGCAGGAGTCAGTGAAGCTGAAGTAAAACAAAAACAATGGGAAACTGCTTCATCACTCAGCAAATACCAACAAAAAGAAAACCACAGACTAACAGGTTACCGAGCTGTTACGGGTCACAGAATAAGTCGTAACACCAACTGGGAGCTGAGGAAAAGAACTTGTCCTTCTTGAGATAACATAGATATCGATACATAGATACATTAGATAATTATTTACATATGACCTGATTTTAGGGAAGTGTATCTTCATTTTTGTCTTTCCTCATCCTCAAGCACCTCAACTCTCCATCTCCTTCTGGCTCCTTTACTCCGCCCCTCTCCTCTCATCCGTCATATTTCCTTCTCTTCCCCTCGTTTCCTCTCCTACCCTCCTCTCCTCCTCTTCTTTTCTTTCCTCCACCTCCTCCTCTTCTGATTTCCTTCGTCTTACCGTTTTCTCGTTTCCACTCCTCTTATTGTTTCCTCTTTTCCCCTCTTTCCCTCCCCTCCACCTCCACCTCCCCTTTTCTCATCCTCATCCATTTCCTCTTCCTGTCCTTCCTCCCCATGTCCTGTCCTCCTCTTTCATTTATCTCCTCTTTCCTCTATCTTTTTCTGCCTTCTTTCCTACCTTCTACGCTTATCCATCACATCGTTTCTTTTCCTCTTCCTCTTTTTTCCTCCCCTCTCCTATCATTTCCTCTTCTTCTTTTCCTCGTCTCACCTTTGTTTGGTTTCCACCCCTCTTCCTCTCCTCCAATAATGCCCTCTCCTCCCCTCTTCCTCCCCACGACTGTCCGTTTCCTCTCCTCATCTTCATCCATTCCTCTCCTCTACCTCCCGCATCTTATCTCATCATCCTTTCATCCATCCCCATCTACTTTCCTCTCCTTTCCTCTTACCTATCAATTTTCCTCCTTTTCCACTCGCCTCCTCCTTTCTCCTCTCTTCTTCCTCCCCTTTCCTAATGTTTCCTCCTCCTCTCCTTTTTCTCTCCTCCCTTCTCCTTTCCATCTCTTTTCCACCTCACTCCATCTCCTCTCCTCTCCTCTACCTCTCATTTCCTCTCCCTCTTCCTCTCCTCTCTCCTCTCCTCTCCCTAATCCCTTCTCCTCACTCACAGACACTTACACTTGTAATTCCCAGCCAGATCCGTTGGAGTCAAAGCTGCGATTTGAGTCGCCAGCGACAGGGCGGATTAGCAGGAGGAATCCTGAGTGAAGGCACGTTTTCGCTCCACTTCCTATATTCCCCATCTCTCCTCCTGCTCCTTCTGTGTGTGTGTGTGTGTTTTAATCCAAGTCGTTTCTTCCTCGCCGCTATCTCAAAGCCCCTCATCAAAAAGCAACGCTTGGCTTCTTAATGTGCTCGGATAGCGCGGAGGTCGTGTTGTTAATCGTAGATGAAAACGGGTTAAACAGCTAAAAAGCAGATGAATACCTCATCTTATTCACATGCTAATATAATTACAAGATTAGCTTGATTTTTTCTGTAATGTTTAATGGATAAAAAAAAAAAAAAAAAACCCCTCCCCAATCGGCTTTAATGCGGAGATAATGCAACAGAATTAATTAATATAGAGATGGCAATTATCAAGCCTGATAAGCCCGTAGACGCCCTGTTGTTTGATGGCCTACATTTGACAAATCCCAAGTGTTTACAGATTACGATGTTGTTGCATCCGACGTGTCACTGAATGATGTATTGAAGTTTCAAAAATCCATTCACTTCTAATTTAAAGCCATCTCCAGCGGGCCTTAACGATGTTAATGTATGACTAATGGATTTCGGGTCAGGGTATGTCTGTCGGTGGCCCGGGCCAGGATCTGCCTTGACACACAGAGATACTGTAGTTAAAGCTTCTCTCGCGGTGAAGTTTCAGTGGAGCAGAATCTTAACGAAGCGGTTTTTTTCGATGAAAAATTCAGACTTTTCCCCCCCCCCTCCTCCTCCTCTCACTCCTTGTCTTTCGCCCTGCGACTGAGGACAGCTTCTTTGATCTGATTTGGACGAAAGAGAGAACGGGAGCACGTTGAAAGGAATCTGAGGAAGGCAAACGGGGAAGGGTGGAGAAGACGGAGCAGCAGCCCTTCATCCATGTCATTTAAACACACTGTCATCCGTCCTGATAGCAAAGAGCGCTCGGTCCCTCTTCCTATTGTCAGAGATGTCAGCTAATGATGGAGCTGCTGCCCCTTTTTTCAAATATGCACGACCTTTCTCTGTGTTATCTCTTTTCATTTTATCACGCAGATCCAAACTGATTGTAGGTTTCAAAGTTGATGGTTAAGTAAAAGTCAGATACTGTCAGGATGAAAGCTGCAGGAACTAATGAGCGATACTTCTCAGCCTGTGACTCATATTGTCTTAAAGGGTCAGTGGAGGACAAAGGAAGAAGAGACTTTTATAGAAAAGATGAAAGAAGGTAGATAATCCTGTTTGGTTGAAAGTTGTTTATTTAACCATTAATTGTATGTAAAATAATTAATGTAAAAAGAATGGCTGCTGTCAAAAAGTCAAAGATCTTCAGTTACAAATAGCAAAGCAGCTTATCTTTACTTTTGAGCAGCTAAAACCGAGGACTAGACACCCAAATGATTAATCAGTTATTAAAATCTCCTGATGACTTATAGATTTATTGACTTTTTGCTTTTGGCTCTATTTTAAAATTAGTGCCTCACCAATACCACCAATATTTTTGGATGCTGATGCTAAGAAAATATTAAGTATAAGGGCAGATATACAAAACATTTTTGACTTCATCCCTTGAATGTGGTCATGAAACACTGGTGACAAAGATATCTAGCAGAGGCAGTATATTGTACAGTTTAATATAGGGATGCATGATATAGATTTTTTTCAGCTGATACAGACAATCGATAATTACCTGCTGCTCATGGCTGGGAAGATTACCGATTAAATTAAAATTTCCTGAAGTTTATGCACACCTGAGGTTAATCCACAGCTCTAATAAGACGTTCTGTGTGTTAAAACTTGTCGGCTTTTTCCCTCCTTTTCTGAACCCCTGTGCAACAAAACCCTCCATGTCATTGACCACATGCTCTCTTGGCTTCTTCTTCTAGTCGGCTTCTCCTTCACGTTTGTCGGTGGATTGCAAACCAACTTTAAAGGCGCACACCAACACCTGCTGTATCTGAGTGTGCAGATGTGGCGCTTCTTAAGTCAGTGAGGATATGGGCTATCAATCGATAACCAATAATATAATGCCCCAACATTGGGCCGATAATGTTGTTGATTCCTACTTAGACAGTAGACTTAATTGTCTAAAATGACGGAGTACCAAAACAGTTAACTTGAGCATAATTTTCTGGATTACTTGATATCGTTATAAAGGCCGATAGTAGCCGATGACATCCCCGACCACTAAATCAGTCGGGTTTTATTTTAAATTCATGCATTTTATAATATAGTCTATCAACACCATTCTGTTGTGAAAATATGTGTTTACATTAACCACATTCAAGATGTTTTTGACAAATGTAAAGATTATTTATTTTATCCATAAATCGTTTTTCAGTGTCCTTTTGTCTGAAAGACTGAAATACATAAATCTATCTCTAAAATGAGACGGAGAAAAGCAAGAAGTCCTCACAGTTAAGAAGATGTAAATCGTTTGCTTCTTAAACTTAAACTCATCTATGAAATATCAGAATCGTAACTGATTGATTTTCTGTCGAGTCAGTCAACTTATCATTTCAGCTGCTCTTTTCCATAAACGTGGAGTGATGACACCTGATAACCCACAGCTCCTCAGCCTCACAAGCTTTACAAACTAAACACATTTGTGTCAAACTGCAGCATGACTCCGGTTACACTAAATTACAGCAGAGACAGCTACTCTGACACGTCCATCAGGCTTAGCTGAACTCACAGAGACTGGAATCGGATTTGTTTTTTGACCCCCGCGCTGCCAAAACGTCTAATCTCCTGAGATGACAGGTTGCCGAAACTGGGTCCAATAAAAAAAAAAAAAAAACCTACTTGTGAGTCCATGTGACTTTTTGTTTACAAGAGCTGCAGAAAAACAGATCTCACCCTGGCTTGTCCTCTGCCCAGATGTGCTGGGAGTGCACCTGAGAGCTTCCTGCGGTCGGACGCTGTTAGTTTACATGACCTTCTCTGATTACACACAAACAAATACACACCTGCGCACGAGTATTGTCTGAGTGGCACTGATTTAGATCATTCTGTGTGCAGGATAGCATGAGGCAGGTTTTTTTTCCTCAAGATGTGGAAACGTTCCTGCACGACATTTTTTAAATCATTTTGTAGAAGATTTTCTGCAGGGAAACTGCAGATGTACAAACTGTTGTTATGATAAAGTAGAGCACAGACCAGTTTCACCTTATGGCCACTTCTAATCAAGTATATGTCTGGAGGTGAAAAATGTTTCATTTTCTCTTTCCTGCATTCATTTGCTCAGCTGAATAGCCAATCAGAGCGATTTCTCTCACAGAAGGGCTCTACTGCAGATTTAAAGATGCTTAGTTTGCCAAAAAGCCTCGTGTGTCGGGCGCTTAATCGGAAGCAACGTTCTAATTGCAGCAAAGTGAGCCGAGCAAAACGGAAAACTGTGGATCCGTCCCTGAGCACCCATACTTATCCAATGGATTGAATCACCTCTGACACACACTGGTGAACACACACAGACATTTTCGAGCGCGGCCACACCCTCACGCTCACACTTCTGCATTCACACACAAACATGAGTGCCGACCGCAAAACACCTGCACAGCACAGACATCTCACTGCACCTCCTGTGCGCTTGCCAATCTCCATTTCCACCCCATTTCGGGTCACTGTGCTTTTCCACTCTCTCCTCCGCCAGCGCGCCGTCGTCTGCCAGCATTTTCCAGGTTATATGAAGCAGGTAGGCAGTCTGCCAGTCTGCGGGAGGCCTTCAGAGACAGCGGCTCAGACAGCGCTTCCTTGTTTACTTTCATGAGTTGTTGACTGGCCACCCTGCCGCGGCTGATGCAGTGTCAGAGCGTGTCAGAGGAGACCTACTGCGGATTGAAAAAGGCGTCAAAACATTATTGTTGGGCCCGGCCGGTGAGTGGCAGGCTGAGAAATGAGGGAGTGCATCTGCCGGCTTCCTGCAGAGTAGAGGTGTATTTGTCTGTGTGTGTGTGTGTGTGTGTTATAAAAGCTTTGCACTTGAGACAAAAGAAGAGACAGTTCAGAGCTCCGTTTCCTCTGGTTTGTTCTCTGTAGTATACCCTTTTTTCCAAACATCATATTATAGGTGTGAAGGATTAGAGCTACGCTAATTATGAGGTTATGAATGGAATTATGTCTCCCTGAGGTTGCAGAATCATTTCTGTGATAATAGCAGTCTTGTTATTCATATATCAAGATATGCCAGCGAGCCTTTTTATAATGAATGCGCCGTGAAAGGCTGCGCTGCCTCCGTAGTCTCATTTCCACTGTGAAAAATGTGGAATTTCATGTCTGGTTTCAAAGAAAAGCCGAGCCGTTTTTTTTTTCCGTGCAGGAAGATTCTGGATCCAGAAGTAGCAAAATTTTCGCCTTTGAAGCCAAAAATTGTCCCGTTTACGCCTGAACACAGAGATGAAAAATATATCTGTGATTTCAGCTCTTCATGTTGGACCAGCGTTGTATTCTTTGTTTGAAAAAAAGAGTGTTTGAGTGAAATTACAAAAGGCCGGTGGTATCATCTCATTAATACAGGATAGATGGCCGAGTTATTTCAAGACTCGCTCGTCAGTGTAATGAGCCGTATCCCATGTAATACACACGTTTGCGTGCGCACACACAAGAATCAAAGCGAAAGCGGGCGAGAGAGATAGATGGTGGAGGGAGAAGAAAAGAGCGAGAGAGCGAGCTCGATAAGCAGTGAGAGTCCCCCCGGAGAGAGAGACTGGAAGGCTTCCAAATGTTCCACTCTGGTATATCTTCAAGGACAATCAGCTAAACAGTTGATATTAAGAGAGCTGTGTGAAATCGATTGCTCAAGGTGTTATCAGCGCCGCAAAAATGGCTGGTAATTAGTCATGGCTAAAGGAGTGTTACCGAGAGAGTGAGATGGATTTAATCTTAATAGATTTCACTGCACTGCAGATACAGTAGCTCCTGAGTGAAAGAGCTCTCCTCCCTCTCCTCCCTCGCTCTCGCTCTCTCTCTCTCTGGCTGTCTATCAGAAGAAAAGCAGCTGAGTAAGTAGCTGTGATGTACCGCCGTTGCTAAATTTGCCTGAACCTTCAAATGTAGATGTTTTTTTGCCTGAGTTACTCCTTCAAAGGCAAGCGCACATTTGGCTGCCGTACCTGTTTTTCATTCTCACTCTTCGGCGGCAGCAGCAGAAGCAGAAGCTCGGCAGCCATTATTTGTTTATGTATAAAGCCTGTGCATCGAGGTACTTCAGTCCACGGCAGCTGTTGACTTAGAGATCTTTGTAGAGCATTCAGAGGCAATCAGCAGACAAAGCCCTCAGTGACTGACGGGCAGATCGGGTTGTTTGCTCCTCTGTTATGTACCTGTGTAGCCCTGAAGCCGGCCAGATGTGTTAGTTTAGCGATTAGCAGAGGCTACGATTGATGAAGTCAGTCCCCGAGGAGAGTTCAGTGGGTTGGGGGGATGGGAAACCTTGTCAATTGTATGGTGAAGGAAGAAATACCTAAAGGTGAATGTGTCGCTGAAGCTTTGATAATTCTTGTCCCAGACAAATTCTGCTAAGACAGGTGGTATTTTAGGTTTCTCTTATTGTCAACACATGAAAAGAACCAATCACAAACACTAACTTGTCTATTGCACCAGACGTATTTGTTTAGATCAGAAATATAGTTAAATTGTGGCCGTGCTAGCTGCATGTCTGTGGTTATCGCAGTCGACAGTCCAAACTGAACTATCTCAACAACTATTGTCATAAAACTTTGTACTGACACTGATCGTTTCAAGATCATGAAGCCCAAAGACTCTGATGGTCCCATCATGACTTCTCATCTGGTACCATCAGCACATAAGGATGTTCATGACTCCTGCATTTTAGTAGTTGTCCCACAAAGTAGTTCAGTCATCGATTAATTGCAGGAAATTTATCATCGGTCATTTCTGATCAGAAAGCTCTCAAATATAACAAGTAAAGGATAAACTGAGGAAGGCGGGACCAACCTGGGGGTAGATGTAATGGTCACCGATTGGCTCTTAAAGGCCCTCTGATTGGATTAAACCACCATCAAGCTTGTCTGAGCTGGAGATAATTGGTATCGGTGATTGTTTTTTGCAGCATCCTCTCGCATAATGTCCCGCCCACAACAATGTCTGATTGGTAACACGTCACAAGTAATAGCCTGTATATAAAGACTGAATAATTGGAATCTGAAAAGTAACTGGTAACTAAATTTATCAAATGGATGTAGTAGAGAGGAAGTATATAGCTATGCTATTACATGGATATCAGACATATATATTTTAAAGCGGAAATGAACAGCTGGTCGAGAGAATGTTTGTATTTTCAATTCTCTCATGTCTTGATGGTGAAGGGAAACACTTATCAACGTGGGAACAGACTTTGACACGTCACCGCTCACTTTAGTTTACCGCTGTTTCTTTCACTCTGCCTCTTCACCCTCTTTCTGTTTGCAGTTATGACAGTTGTTCGGCCATTACCTGGAGATAGCGACCATCATTTTACGGGAAACAATCTCCCTGAATAGTGAAAACAAGGTTTATTTGGAAAACAATCTATACTGTCACTTTTCTATGGCCATTACACCGTGCAATCAGAACTTACCTCAGGATGATAAGTTAAGGCAAAAAAAAAAAGTTGTCTATTGCCAGTTTAACTTTAGATTGTTTTTGGATAACTTCGGCTAACACTTAATTTGAAGGAGGGAAACGAATCTTGTTTCTCACAGGACTTCCTGCTGAGCAAAACCTCCCTGTTCGTTTTCTCTTGCCAGCAGCAAAACAGCTCAGTCATTAGGAAAAAGATTACATCTGGAAACAGTTTTTCCTCAGTAATACGCTGAAGTAAATTATATCTTACAAGGATTTACAGTGGTGTGGGAAGTGTGAAGTTTATGCTGAGTTCATAGCGGGATGCTTAAGAAGTCCTGGTGGGAGAAACTTGTTTAGCCGCGCCGCAGCTCGAATCTGTCTCCGTGGGACTTTTCAATCCCAGTGCTACGTGCAACTTTAATATCCTGTAAGCCATGAATTATTTGTTTTCCCGCTGGAAAATGATATTGCTTTGTTGCGTTTGACCTTTTTTAATCTTTTGCACACCTTTTAGTTTAATTGTTCAGCGGACAAAAAGGTCGTTTCTAGGTAGCTACCGCACTCTGACATTCATTTTTTTTTTTTTCTCTTTTGTTGTCGTGTTTCCTGCAGAAGCTCAAGCAGAAGAATCAGCAGCTGAAGCAGATTATGGACCAACTCCGCAACCTCATCTGGGAGATCAACTCCATGCTGGCTGTCAGGAGCTGAGCCACGCACGCACACACACACACACACACACACACACACACACACACACACACACACACACACACACACAAAAAAAAGCTCATACACTTATGACAAGTCATAGACAAGGAGATACGGTCGTTAACTGGACCTGTGACAGGGTATAACAGACTGGCTGAGGCTGCACTTTACAGAAGAAATGGGGACTTTGGCAATATCAACCCTGAAGAAGACACAATAGAAGGAAAAACGAGGGGAGACAAATGAAGACGAAGAGGCTACACGCTACAGACAGGGAGAGAGCGAGCGAGAGAGATGCGAGGTGAGGAGACACTGGGAGCGAGGGCGCTGGTGACATCAGTTTGTTGCGATGGCAGAAGATATATTCTGTCTACCTCGATATTCTACATTTCAATCAGCATTAAGACTGAATTAATCTGCAGAGTGGATATATTAGGTTTTATCTATTTGTAGGTACTAGCTCAATAGAAGGCCTGTTAGAGACACATCGATATATTCTATTTAATCCTCAAAGTCTGTACGTCTTTTACATTTCAATATTGTTAGAAGTGTGTGACGACCCAAGCTTAAAAAAAGTTTTTATAATGCCCTTCAAAACTGTATTAAGACAGACGAACACTGTGGCGAAATCACGAGTCTTATTCTTGCTATGGATCTGTGTTTTTTTTATTTCATGTCATATGTAAACTCATCATCGTTCTGCTCTGACTGGACTTGACATGTCATCAAGACTCCATGTTAAGGATTCTGCTGAAATATAAATCTTGCTGTGGTTTTTAAAAAACAGTCGACGCCGTGTTGTGCCCTTATTTTTTGTTTGTCGGTGTAACTGTTGTGTGTCCTGCTGGTAATTAATCAAGTGTCTCAGACTCAATCAAAAACAAGTGGTTAAATGTGACTCTCAATCATTAATTACAGTCTTTAATTATTTGCTGTAACAAGTTCTCTGACAGTTTGACCTATTTAACAGTGGTAAGATTCAAAATGTAGAAAAAAGTAGGCTGGTTGATACAATGGGTCATTGGGAACTAGACACAAGAACATGAATCCAGACATAATTTTACTTCTTGAATCTTATTAATATTATTAACCAGTACACTAAAGGGTTTAAAAAAACAATCTATTTTTATTTTCAGAGAAAAATCATGTCTGATACCCAGTTAAAAATAATATTAAAGGAGAACATTGTGAAAAATATTGTTGTTTCTCAAGAAAAAAAAAAATTCACCCGATTTTGCACATGGAAAAAAAATCTCCCGATCAATTTTTGTCCACACTCAGTTTCACTCTCCAATAGGATTTTTTTTTGCGTGGAAATCTTTTTTTTCTTTTCTTTTTTTTTTCAGGAGAATTTTTTCCATGTGTGATACCCAGTAAAAAAAAAACCAGAGGAAACATTTTTACCATCGGTTTCATCGGCCTAACATGGGAAAAAACATGTTTTTGGGTTAAAGAAAAGTTAAAAAAACGTAATGTTTTTCACAGATACAGGGCTTCTGTAGCTATCCGCCACACTGAAGGAAAAATGTTTCTACCAAAACAGTCACGTTGTTAAATACTATGCTGAGACTCTTCTGCGTTTTGGTGTCATTTACACGTGCGCTGCTTCTTCGCGCTGCACTTCACAGTTCCATGTAAAATCAGAATTATCTATGTCTTGTCCTAATTTCCTGTGTGGAAACACATCGGCCTCATCTGCCATTACTTTCTTGCTCTTTCACTACAGCATGTTTTATAATTAGAAGCTAAAATCACAACATCACATTTTTCTCTCCGTGGCAGACTTTAACCACGAATCTCCAAAACAACTTAATTCAAGTCATAACGTAAACACAATTATATTACGTATCCAAGCAGATGTCCCGGCCCGCAAATTTTGTTCTCCAGATGTAAGAAAATATGTTGGTTTGCTACAGACCCCAACAAATGTCACATCATCGTGATTTAAATCACATTTATTTGTAAACATGACACAAAAATTGATGATTCCATCTAATCTGGAATGATTTAGAAAGTATAATCTTTCTCAAAGTTAATTAGTTCTTCAATATGTACGTTTCTGAATTCCTTCAACCTAAGTTGGTATGCTTCCTTGTTCCTTATCAGCCGTCTGACTGTACATACCAATATATCTTAGATATGGACAATTATGTCAACCCTGCAGATTTATCAGTCGAGCTCTGCTGGGAATTACATCCCAACAGTACAAACATACCTGCCTAAATATAGCTCAGCCGTCAGTACATTAGAAAATAAACAAATGCCTAAATTATTAAATAAATAAGCCCTCTGTTTGCAGCTTGTCTTTCCATAACTTCAGGCTGAGCACTTTGGATCTAGATAAATCAGACCATCACCTGAGGAACAGTATGAGTGAATGAAATGTGTTTTGTTACAGCAGAAACACTTGGTTCTGACATTGATCGAAATCAGAGAGAGAGTGTACATCCATCAAAGAATCATTTAATTGTAAAAAGCTCATCGTCAATAACGAACGTCTCTCCTTTCATGTGTGTGTCTCCCCTCCTGAACCTCCTCTCCTGACGGATTCCGAAACTTGATAAATTGCGTTTTACCACAAAGCCCACAATACAGTCCAGAAAAGTGTCATCCTGAAAACGTACGACCGGTAAGAGTGATTTCCTGCTCTGATTCTTGATCAATGCGGAGGCTTTGTTGGGAGGAGGCCAGCCACTTCAGCAAGGAGAGAGAGCTTTTGGTCTCTTTGGGTTTCTATTTCTTAAAAAAAAAAAATTAAAAAGGAAGATGAGTAAGAGAGAGAGCGAAGAATCCACAAAGGGCCTCCTTCAAATACAAACATGAAACACGAGCTAAAATCTGAGCACAATATGTGCGCACACACACACACGCACACACTTGCATGGCACCGCTGTCAGATAACGGGGCCCGCATGAGAAATATGGGTGTGTGATACGGGTGCGTTTAATAATTCAGAGCAAAGAAGCCGGGGTCGTATCTGCGATGTGTTATGAGGCCATTGTCTTCGGGGAGATGCAGAAGGACGGATGCAGCGAGGAGGCTTTCAGCAGAGCAAAGAAAAATCAATGCTTTGAGTAGCGACTAATAAACCCCTCCTCAGTGGTCTAATACAGGGGTGGTTATTATATCTCAGAGGGCAGAGCAGCATTGAGGGACTATTATTACTGTACAAACGGAGTGTGTTCTCGCTCAGCTGAGGCAGAGGTCAGGGGCTGAGCACTTGCCCATGCACACGCCGTCGCAAATGATGAAGGGAATAAAAACGTGGAGGGTGGAGGGTGGAGGGTTACGCCCGCTGATGTCTACAGTGCACACACGGATACATCGGCATATCCTCGTATCGTGTCGCTGCAGCCACAGAGTGAATCCTCAAACACTGTAACGGGTGGCATCGTGTCATTCTCGGACTAATTCCCGTTGGTTTAATCTTTTATTTTCCCTCTGTTGATTTTAACTCGGCCTCAGGCGGCGAACAGACTCACGGTGCCACTGTGGTTTGATGTCTTGTGACTGCGTTACATCATTTTCTGTGCAAAATTTGTGCAAATGTGGTGTTTGATTCTGAGGAATTGAGTTCGAAATGTCATGTTTTTTGCCTTTTCTGCTTGAGACTAAATAATTTTTTTCCATTATTTTTTTGTTGTGGTACAAACTGGCCTTGAGTCTGTTAGTGAGCTCACTGTGTGTCATCTAGTTGGAGTGGTTTCGAGATCAGTCTTTAGTCTAGTTTATGTGTTCTGACCTTTTTGTACACATGTAAACAGCGTTCAAGGTCTCTGAAGAGGCGCTTGTGGAAAATCCTTCCAGGGTGAAGAAAAACCATTTTTCAGCGTTTATGTCTGGATGGACAGAAATGGAGGTTGATGATACCTTATTGGGTCTTATGAGTGTATGTATGTATTTGAGTGTGTACATTGAGGAAAAGGATGTTATATTGTCTATGTTCGGAAAGACAGAAAAGGACATGGATGGTACAATAATGGAAAGAGAGATGAAAATGGCTCTTGTGTTGCTGACAGAATAACATTGAGCTGTCACGTATCAGTATGACATTTACATTTAGGGCATTCAGAAGACGCTTTTGTCCAAAGCGACTTATAATAAGTACATTTGTCACAAAGAAAAGAAACCACAACATATCACCATCGATAAAGTAAAAAGGTAAAAATAAGAACCATTTTCAGGCCCTCATCTGAGGATCGTAGCTGCTATTTATCATTATGATTTAAGTGCTAAAAAAATGGTCTGAAATTGGCTAAAATATACGATTCAGATCAATGAGTGAGTTTATAGATAGAACGGACCCCGTTAACTTTTGGTGTGGACCCAGAAGTTCTTTCTCGCTTTCTTTAACTTTGCGAGATATGGCGTTTATTGACATCTTCATTCATTTCTCAGGTAATAACGGTGGATCTTGATGGAAAAAATCTGGCGTAATTAGGTGGCTGTCATCTACAATTAGTTTGGTTTCAGATGTAGAGCGACACGGGGCCGTCAAGGTTGATATCTGATTAAGGGGCCTTGGTGGAGGTACATTGTTGTACAAAATACACTTTGTTTTACTGCCGTTACCGTTCGCACAGCTAGCTGACATGTAATCCTAGTAGTTTTGTGAAGAAGGCTGAAGATATGAACATTCACAAGTAATGTTTTGTCCTCACAGTAATAAGAAAGCAACAACATATTACACATAGCAAGGCCAAACTAAAATATATACCATCTTATTTTCCAGTTGTTCTACTGGTAATACAGAAGTAACTGCTGCCGTACCAGACTACAGAGCAGCTCCTTTTGCAAATGGTCTTGTTTTGCTCATCATAGAGAGACATTTCTATTAAACTGAGACCAGTCTTGTAGTACAATTAGTGAGAACAGGTACACAATGAGAAGCATATCAACATTTTAATACAGCCTGTTAAGAAAAAAAAGGCACAGACAGATGCAGTTATCATCAAATATGAGTTTATTTTTTTTTTATAAATCATTCTTACAAAATTGGCATTTATCTATTTCATTTGTGACCTCTATAAAAGTCTTCTGTTAATTACAAGGTAGGAGGGAGGAGAAGGCATCGGGACAGCTGGGCTCGACCGAGTCCTTACAGATCAACAGATTATCGCTGCCGATTGGTGACGTGATAGAGCCAATCGCTGATAAATAAAATCCCAAAACAGGAAGTGGTCATACGTTGTCGCCCTTGGCAACAGTGTCCGAACACAAAAGATGAGAACGGGGCGTCGTGATAATAGAATGGAAGCTGTGACTCATCCAGTGTATGAAGGCAGGGCCGTTGAGGACCCTGCTCACGCTGCTATCGCCGCCCGTTGACTGGAAACAACATAGTCTGGGAACGACAGTGCTCGGCGTGTCAAGAGCTCGCATGTTGATTTTTTTAAAAAAAGGCACAAATCAAGAACAGACTGGTTTCCCGCACACTCACGTACACACACATGCCACCCTTAACAAACGGCACATTTTCAATAAACCTTCCTCCATCTGTTTCGAAGCACACACACACACACAACGGTAACTTGCATAACGTTCCCCCTGATCAAATGAGAGAGGCGTTTTTTTTGTTTTGTTTTTTAGTGGATGCAGAGGTTTTTCCCAGTGGCCTAAATCACATCCATCACACTCTCGACCGAGCTCCAAGACTCGATGCCACTGTGCGGCACGCCAACTGAAAGATGGAGCGGTTCCTGTCGCCAAGTTATCTGACCTGAATTCGAGCTTTGAAATCATCAATTTTAAACTCGACTGTGTCGCAGCCTCAGACCCATTATCGTAATGCATGTGGGGGGAAAGATGTAACAGCAGAATCTGAAAATGTTTCCATCTGCTACAGGGGACCCAGCTGCTTATTATTTTCCATGTTTCAGTTGGCGTAGTCTTTATTGGGACTTTGCAATTTGACTCCCGCAGAGAGCCAAGATGGTGCGGCCCAATCCAATTCTCGATCACTGGCGTATGCAATCTTTTTTAAAACTCTGCCTCTCTGAGAACGTTACATCTCTCTCGGGGAGTTGTGCACGAGACAGAGCGTGATATATGTTATGTGTCCCTGGAAAAACCAATGCAGAGCGGAACATAATATGAGCTGTATTATTGGCATCTTTGTGGATTAATGTGCACAGCGTGAAGAAAACAAACTGAATAAATACCATTAACTCCCCTCAGCAATGCGGGATCAGTCTCGTGTTCTCGCCACGTCATCTCAAATCGTACACAGTCTTCTTTTTTCTTTGTTTTCAAAAAATAAATATATGCCTATGTACAGTGCTGAGAGTCATGGGGATCTGAAATGAATGGTGGTGGTGGGGGTTTTTTTTCGGGGGGGGGGGGGGGGGGGGGGGTGTTAAATATCTGCAAAGCTGGGGGGCGCTACTTTTTGAGATGATCGACAACAGTGATTAAAATGATCGGACATAAAAAGCATGGTGTGGATTCAAACAACGAGGCTTGTTCGCAGTTGGTACCAACGTCCGTCCTGAGTGATCTGATCACAAGTGGGTAAATCTGAGCACAGATGCGAAGATGGTAACTCATAAATTATACTTCTTTGTCGTTCGTGGAGAAAGTAACCAGACTCCCTTTAAAAAACGCTCAATTTTAGATCTGTCGCGTTACGGGAAACTTTTATCAGCTTTGTGAAACCAATTCGGAACTATTTTGGCTTAGTTGTTAAATCGGCAAACGTTATACATTAAGATAATTGTTTCTTGTGGAGAAAACACATTTGTTAGTTCCAGTGAAGGAAGGTGTAGGTGTGTATTTGCATAAAGAGTGGGGAAGTGAGCTATGATCACAAGAGATCGCTCGAGACGCATTTAATGCCAGGTGTGAACTGACGGGCCTAAAGATGTCCACTTCTGATCAGATCACTCGCATCGGATGCAAAAACCCCAAAAAACGAACAGCCTCAATATGTTTCTCTGACCGTGAAATAGGGACCAGGTGCAGAACTGAGTCAGGAGTAACGTGCTGTAGAAATCACAAATCTCTCCTGGCAAACAGAAAGTCCCAGAATGTAAATACAAACATGATATTTCAAAACAATGACATGAGGAAAAAGAACTTGATACTCTTGCTGGTTGTGATACGATACATGATATGCTGTGGTTGCATCTGGATGTGACACATCTGTCGACACTGTAAAGGCTTCACAATACATTTTACATAAGCTAGAACAAAATGAAATCAATGACAAAACCCTCAAAGTAAAAACAGTAATTGCATGTGTGATTGATATCGACGACAGCTACTGATTAACACACACTGAACAGCTTTGGCTGAGACATTATGCTGCCTGACAGAAAGGCCACTAAAAGCTTTCATTCAAGTGTTTGCGAGCGAGAAAATGTGAGAGTGGACTGCAGCTCCGCCGCCAGACAGCTGTTTTCTCTTTGAAATGATCATTCTAGGGCGAGATAGCTAGTTATTGTAGCATTTTGATCTGGTTGTCGAATACCAATCAGGTCATTTAAGGTGCAAAAATGTCAGGCTGGGTGTGATGAGATGTGCGCAGCAGTAACGGTAACGGACATGGAGGGGGAGAGGGAAAAAAAAAAGAAAGGCTGTCCTCCCGAGGCTAACATTAGCCAGCAGGTCATGCGTGTGGGTCACTGCTTTCACAACAAAATTGTCCATAATGTTCGAGTGTTTCATCAACAGCGTGTCCCCCTGGGAATGAAACTGCACTCGACATAAATACCTAATTGAGGCCCAAACGCATCTCTGCCCGACAAACCTTTTGTCAATTTAATGGCTCTGAGGTCCTCTGATATGTCACAGGGGAGGGTGAGGGGCAAAGAAATGGTGGCAGGAAGGGCCACACGATGAGAATATTTCAACAGGAGAGCGTCTAGGCATCTCAAACGGATGTAGGCAACGTGATGTGCAATAAACAATTTTAAAAGGCAGACCCTGATGTCAGAATGGCACTGATGCGCTCAGCGTTAGAAAATAAAAATCTCTCTGCAAGCACTCTTGTGAAATGACGCTGGTCACTAAAGACCCGCTACGGTCTGAAATCTTATTCCATTTCTCCCTGTAAGGATGCCGCTCCGAGGCCGCGCAGGGAGAGGAATAAATGGGCGAAACGAGTTTGGGTTAGAATGCAACGTTCTGCTCCATTTCATCCAGAAATGTTCATTTCGCTCATTTCAACGGAGGGAAAATGTACTCCGCTCAAGCTTATGGTTGGATGAGCCAACTTTTCAAGGCTCTGCGCACACACAACACACACACACACACACACACACACACACACAGATGTGAAAATACAGAGTGTTTGAAGGGGGGAAATAAAAGATGATGAAAGTGGAAAAAAAAGATGAGGAAAGTACAACTGCCTTGGAGAGTATGAGACGAAAATGGGATATGAAACGCAATGTTTTTCTAACTTATCTCCGTGATAACAGGGAAGCAGATAGACCATTATAAAAGCCGCATCAGCACATCAAGGGAAGAGCCAAGGATAGGGCAGACGGGATTTTTCAGGCTCAAGGATGTGTGTCGATAGCGGAGAATTTTTCAGGAAATAATGGCTGCTTTGCTATAAAAACCTTGTCAGGCCGCGGTAATAACCGGCTGGACTCTGCTCTTCAACCTTTTTTTTTCGGGGAAATATTAAACTGAAGACGCTCTGATGTCAAACCTTTCAGAGAGGAGTCAACAGTGTTACCAGAGTGCTGATTTGTACAGAAATCAAATCAACTAAACAACGGGGTTTCCTGGGCTGTAAAAGCAGGAGTTGGTAGTGAGTCCAGTGTTGTGTCCTGGTGCAGACTGGGGAGGACCGGTAGGATAACTGTGGGTGGGGGTTGCCAGGTTTTTTTGTTTTTTTGCGATCGCGGACACCTTCCCTCTTCTACCGTCCTGCACGTGTGCCGAGAGAGCAGGAAAAGTCAATGTCGTTCCTTGTTCGTGTTGTACAAAAAAATATTCTATCCAAGAGTTCTCGTCGTCAGTAGTGTGTGCTGCGTGTTTGCACATTTGCAAAACATACAGAACTGTTTGGCGTGTCCGTCAGTTTGTGTACTCCTCTTTGTCCTGTCTGTGTTTGCGGTTTCTGTTTGTGTGTTTTTTTTTTTTTCGTATCCAAACGCCATCTGCTTGTTTCCTATTCATCCCTTTCCGCGTCAAGTCCTGGCAGCAGCGGCGCTGTGGTCATTGGCAATGTGCTGAGTGGAAGACAGAGCTGTGTCGCTCCCCGTCCATCCTGCTGTAGGCCTACTACTCCTTCTACTCTCCACAGAGTCTCTCTCGCGCGCCTCCCCCTGCGTGGGGTCTCCCCCGAGGGGGCGCCGGTCCTGTCAGAGCCTCTCGATGTCCCTGTATTTCTTGCGGAGGATGGAGACCTGGTCCTTGAAGAGGACGGGGTCCAGTCTCATCTGGGAGTGGACCAGCGGCATGGCGCCAAACCAGCTGGCGAACTTGTTCATGCAGGTTTGCCGCTGGGCGAAGTGGTCCGGATCGGCCCAGCGAGAAGCCCTCGAAGACTGAAGGAGGCAAGACAAAGGAACAGTTTTAGAGTCTTATTATCTGTATTATGAATGATTATTGCTTTAGATCAGTGGTTCCCAACTACAGGGGACTTGTACCCCAGCAGATACTTCTGTTGTTGCTTCGGGGTACAATGGAAAGATTGTGGGGCAGCGCAACCAAGTTTGAAAAAAATAGGAGCTCTTTTTTTCGTTCATCCATAAATTTGTAATTAGAGGGAAAACAAACACCGAATGGGAAAACAAATTGGTTTGTCGCTGATCTTTAGAAAAAATGTCGCAGTAATTGAGGAGGGAAACATTTGAAATAATCAGCCAGAAGTAATAAATGAACAGTTCAAATCGTTACGTAAAGGCGACACTTAAACATTTGAAATCATTAGCTGAAGGTTACGGATAAACAGTTGAAATAATTAGCTAGAGATGATGCATAAACAGTTGGTATAATTAGCTTAAAGTAATAAGATAAACATTTGAAATCATTAGCTAAAGGTTGTGGATAAGCAGTCGCAATAATTAGCTAAACGGGACACACAAACATTTGGAGTAATTAGCAAAAACGGATGGATACATGGTTGAGGTAATTGGCTAAATGTAATGAATTACCACATTGTGGATGTACGCCTCTGCGCACGACCACAACATTTTTATTTCTTTTTGCAGATTATTATAATGTCATGATGCCACGTTGCATTTAACCTCTGACCTTCTGGATATAAAACGTTGTAGTTTAATCATTTTATCCCATATATCATAACTATTATATGAATGAAGTTATGGGCACAAGTGTGATCCTTGGGTCATAGTGATGTTGGACTTTGACCTTTGGCCACCAAATTGGACAAATGTGAAGAAACTCCCTCAAGGCGCTCTTGAGGTATTGCGCTCACAAGAATGATACGGACAACCAGAAAACATATTGGCGGCGCGGAGGCGTAACAGTTGATAACATTTGCTTATAATGGTTAATTGACAGTTGGAATAATTATCCAAAAGTAATAAAAGTAACCGACAGTTCACTTCTATTTAAAAAAAACCCAAAACACTGAAACAATATCCACTTTGTTCTACATTTGGAACATGACAGGTTGAATTCATCTTGCAGCGATGTGATAAAAACCACTGCTTTGGATTATTGGAAGGGAAGTGAAGTTCTCATTACATCAAAAAAAAAAAAAAGACTGAAAATGATCATCAGCTTTCTCTCGTTCAGTCATTGTAACGACTTCAGACACTGTGACAAGAGAAAACCATTACCGCATGATTCGTAATGTCTCTCAATAAATCATCGCTTGGATCATACTCTATATTTGGGAGACTGGAACCCGACTAGAAACCTGACATGACTCCCCTCCCCTGGGTCGCACCGAAGAATCTTAAGAGAATAATTCATAAAGCGGCGTAAAGCGGCGAGAGTTCGGTTCCAGCTGAGAGGCCTCGACGCACAATGGAGAGAAAACAACACTGGCTGGCTTCAGCACAAATATATATAAAAAAGGAGGACAAAAATCAAAGCTGGTTATATAATCAGTCTGATCTGAGTCCAAGGTTGTAAGATTTTTAAAAGATTTTCTTCAACCCAATCCAATTCTTTCAGCTGGCAGCTGTCCTGTTATGGCGTGCCAGCAGCAATAAGTCATTTAAGTTCGAGACGATCCATAATAAATAAAGAAATGACGTGACTCCAGCAGTCATGAGGAGACTTTTACCTGTCCCATCATGGTCTCCTTGTACTGTTTCTTCTGTGTAACCTTGATGGGCGGCAGCTTGGTGACGGCAGAGACCAGGAAGTTCATCAGGATGTCCTCGCAGTTGGCCAGCTGGTCCACCATGCTCTTCAGACTCGTGGGTAAGTAGTTGGTGTACAGGTGATGGTAGTACCTGCAAGAGAGGACAAGAGGGAACCATGACGATTGACTTCTCGACAGCAGAGACACTGCAGTTCTGAACACGATCCCAAACTTTTGCACTGATGCCTAAAAACGTCACTGTAAGGGCTGAACAATTCCACAAATTCTCACCTTTAAAAGATGGATGAGGGGAAATGAACAAATACGTCGTATAACTTTATTTAAATGCATCACACATTTTTAGACACCTTGATTTTCCAGGTTGAAGCCCTCTGGGTTCAAATGAATTCATCAGCGGACTGATTGCTCAAGTTCCTGGGTGGATTGAGCGAACGACTTACCGAAAGTGATTAAGCGTTTTGGCTGCGGTGATTGGCTGACTTCAGCTTAATGGACTGCTCCCCATCACAGCTGAGTGAAGCCATATTAAACCTGACAGGGCTGTAGTATGTCTAAACGCAGGGAACTACGGAGCGTTGAGCAGCAGACAAATTGACACTTTTTTGGATAAAACACACTCGGTGTCAAAACACTGGTTTCCCGAGGCTGTGCTACACAACGAACATCACACCTACTTTCATAATCTACAGATCACTGCATCAAAGTGTATCAAAAGAAAGACAACTGAACACTGGAGAGCAGAATGGAGCGGAGCTGTGATCCCCGTATAACAGAAGGGGAACAGAAGTAAAGAGCATGAAAGCAAACAGCGGAGCGGAGTGGAGGTAAACAGCTCTACTGGAACCGAGTTTTACAGATCAGAAGACGACAGTTTGAAGGCGTGCACCGTACCTGTGGTAGATGGCGGCCCCGGTCAGCACCATCGAGTAATCGTTGGTCCATTTGGATGTGTAGCCCCAGCGCTCCTTGTTGCTGTCCCAGAAGTGGCTGCGAGCAGGGTACCCCACGATTCGCTCTGGAAAACTCTGCCAGACGGTGAAGGCAAAATCCACCTGGACAGAGAGACAAAAAGATTTTGACATTAATTCCAGGGTTGCCAGGTTGGGGAAGATCCTTTTTAGATGGCGTTTATTCTCCTTCAGCAGGACACAGGCTAATTCTATAACATAGTTCATCAGGTAGGTGCCGACAACCATTGTTGTAACCATGCAACCATTTGCATATAACTTTCAGCTATTCATTAGCCTAGATTTCATTATTTCAGCTACTTCGAGCTAACAATTTCTGCTGTTTATTCATTACATGTAGCCAAGTCAACTGTTTCAACTGTTTATCTAACACTGTAAGCTAACAATTTCAGCTGTTTGTCCATTATGTGTAGCTAAGCTAACTGTTTCAACCACTCATCTCTATCTGTAAGCTAACGGTTTCAACTGTTCAACATCACTTTTAGCTAATGGTTTGAACTGTTATCTGTCACTGTAAGCTATCAATTTAAACTGTTTATCCACTGCTTGTAGCTAGCTAAGCTAACTGTTTCAACTGCTCGTCATCACTTTTAGCCGCTTAATATAAAGTGTGAACCGTATTTTTTCAACCTGGCACACCCAATGTTACTTTTGTTATTGGCTTAAAACTGATACAGCCAACAAAGCATTAGTTAATGAATAATAAAATCCATTATTACAATGTTATATTTTATTTATTATATTATTATATTATAATATTCCTGGATGTAACAGGATATATATTCCTTGCGCATTCTTTTTTTCTAAATTTGCAAAACTGTATCTACTCACAGTTTACAATAGTGTGTAAGAAAAAAAGAGACAGACAGAAAGACACTACAGGGAGGGGCAACAAAGGAAGTGCACACTCAAACACGGCCGTGGTGAAAATACAACAAAGGCGAAAACCTCATCAAACACAAAGCAGTCTTTCCTAAGCAGCTGCCTGCAGCCAACTTCTGTGGCGGCGATCAAAGCGTCCAATCAAATAATTAGACGAAAAACATCAAAAAGGCCTCAGCGGCTCCACAAACGGCTTGCTCCACATTACCACCGTATAATGCACTGAGAGAGTAGGTATATTAATGAATACTTGTGTCAAAAATCCACCATAAGACACAATGCACATTATTTATATCTTCTGTACAAACAAGTCCCAAAGGTAAAGAAGACAAAGCTCCTATTTCTCTTCTGCTCTCGCCTTTAATCCAAGAGAAAGGTAGTTGAATGACAATACAGTTATAATACGAGAAGTGTTTTTCCTACAAAGTGGGTTTGTGGGATCATAAAAAAACAAAACTATTCATAATAACTGGATGCTAGTTTTGTATTTTATTGTGAAAGACGGCTGTCCTTCAAAAGCGAAGGGAGACGAGAGGCTTAAAATTAAAAAATGCCACTCATGACACGTTCATCCTGTGAGGTTTAACATTCGGCCGATAGATGTGGAGACTGTTCAGGAACCTGTGATGGTATTTTTGGCTGAATTTCTTTTCCAACTTGCCCTGGCATTGATGTTCCCTGGGCTCTAAAAAACTTTGTGGAAAAACCTTTGTGTTGGTGATCCAGTTTTCCTTCATGGGAGAAACGTGGGTCGATCCGTTTTTTTGGGGCTGGATTTTCCCTTCCATGCCAACTCTCGCCTTGCCATCTTGATCCTCCGCACAAAACAGCCTTTATGAGATCTAATTCTACACTGTTCAAAGCAGCATCTGGCTTCCCATGGTGCCGCGCCAAAACATGTCCCCGGGAAAAAAACAGGAACAGTCCTGACAGCACGCGGAAACAGAGAACTAAAAAAACGAAAAAATATGCCCATAACAGTGCTGCTCCCAAAACGGGGAATCGGGAGGTGCAAGTGGGACTACGAACGCCAAAACATGAAGTGAAGATGGAAAGAAAAGGGAAAGAGAGAGAGAGAGAGAGAGAGAGAGAGAAGGAAGGAAACCAGAGGAAGAGAAAGAAAAGCAGACGAGGAGAGAGGAAAAAGTAAAGCACCGAGAGAGAAAGTTAGAGTAGTTTAAGCAATTTAAATCGAGCTTGTGAGCGATAACTTGAAAACACCGGGGACAAACGGAAAAGAGTGATAAAAAATTGAGGGGAAATGCAATCAGAGAGTTGCATTTGAGACAGAGAGAGAGTCTGCCACTATGTTTTGCCTCAAGAGGACAAGACTATGGAGACAGAAAGAAGAGAGAAAGAGGCGACTTTTCTTTTTCCCACTGTGTTTTATCATATTACGAGATACCTCTGTGGTGGACAGCACTGTGTCTTCATCCAGGCTGAGGACAGCGTCGGTCACTATGGTCTCGTAGGGCAGGAAACGGCTGCTCATCACCTGCAGAGGAGAAAGCACAAAAGCGCAAAGGGTCAAAAAAACCCACATACATCGTTGAGGTCGTCTCCTCTTGCGGCGTTTCATTTGTGATCATTCGGCTGCCTGGAACAAATTTTAAAAAAAGGCTGCACTAGCGAAGCTGAAATGTGAAAAAAAAGAAAAGAAAGAATGAAACCACTTTTTATGGTTCCGAGGAGGAAATCTTGAACATTATGTCCCCTTTTATTTTCTATCAAAATGCATTTTTTTTGCATCTTAACGGTGTGGAGGTGTTTGTTCACACAGATGACAGCTTCTATTGAATGTTTCCATGGATACATTAATAGCTCCGTGTCATTCAAAATCACTGCAGGGTGTAAGGTTTTTCCTCTAAATATGGGCTTTTTTCTTTTAGGTCTAACATCTGGCATTTTTAACAATCAAATCAAAGTGAACGCATCGATCAATCTGGTTTCCAGTGCCTATTCGGCTTCAGGCCTTGGCGAAAAGAGACTCCCTCAAGCCCTTTATAGCTACTTCTGGAGACGCCCAAGACGACCTCAGGCAAGATGGGATACTGTATGTAATCCCTGCAGCATCTCAGTCTCCTTCCGCTTGAACGTGCCCGAGAAAACCTCCAACAAAAAAAAAGGAGGCAACGCAATAAGATAGCCAAACAACAACCGTTGCCAGACATCAGCAAGATCTCTGGACGTGAAAGATGGCAAAGCTTGAAGTTGCTTGTCAGTTCCTTAATACTTGTGATACCTTTCAAAAACGGTTGTTCCTTAAATGTTATTAGCTTATTTACTGAGGTGACGTTACCCGTCCGGACATCTAGTTTCTAGGGCTGTCGTGATTCTCCACATCCACGACTCCATTCGACTTTTGATTTTTACGTTCATGATTTGTTTTGAGTGTCAACAACATACGGAAAGTGCGTTTGTTAGAGGAAAATCAATCAAGGATCTTTGAGAATGTTATCAGTTCAATTTTTCTCCCCTGAGAGTAAACCCTCTTCTCAAACAAATCAATAAAGGATCTCTGAAACATCTCCGATACTGTTACGGAGTTACCTTTGTACCGGTCAGCTCGTTTCGATCGCTTCTCGATTTAAGAATCAAAGTTGTGTTACCTCTACATGTGCGGATCCTGCTTTCACAGCTTCGTATGTAACGTTACATCCTTGATTTTTTTGTCTTCGGATCTTGAATTACAATCACAGCTCGGGAAAGACGTGAGGTAAGCTTTACCAGATCTGATCTGATCAAAAACAACAACGCTAAATCAGACATGAATAAATAGTTAACAACAACGGACACACAGGTTGACAGGGTTCACAAAACAAGGACATATTGAACATATTTTCTACAGCTTATTGGGGAAAACACGAACCCCCCCAACGGACAAACTCATGAGAAATGACATCCACTCGTCCATCAACAGTGGAGACTATTTGAATGATTCCTTAAGAATTCATGGGATCGAGGGCGGACAACGAGCCAGGACGTCAACACAACAGCAGCACACAGAGATGGAGATAAAAGCCAAACGTCTTACACTTCACTGCATGCCGCTTCCCATCATCTTCCACAGTGATAGAGTGCTGATACAAGCCTCCATTACTGCCGCATGGCTGGCTTTTCTATTTTAAAACCGATAACAACATGGCCAGACACCTGCAGCCTGAGTCATGTGTCCTACATGTGGCACAAATCTACCTTTTTTCCCCCCCTCTTCGCCAGTGTTTAAAAACCAAACATGGTACGGTTTATTTGCAGGCAAATGAAACCAAACAGTGAAAATACGTGACGGCCCTTGAATATTTACTGGAAGCGGAGGGAGAGAGAGAGAGAGAGAGGGAGAGGGAGAGTGACGGTGGCCGCGGCCTGGTGGGTGGATGGCAAAGATCAACATCTTGAGGATATTTAGACGGGAAAGTCTTTAGTGATGAAAAGCGCTCGGAAAAGTAAAGAAACAGCAGCTTCTCATCGAGTGTGCGTGTTGTGAACTAGATGTGTGCGCTCGAACTCGAACAACCCTCCCACACAAACGAGAAACCTCTCACGAATGCACGGCTTTAATGGCAAGGCAAACAAACACATCCGGATAACACAACGTATTCACGCGCACACATGTTAACAGCCCGGAACAACTAGTTACTCGGTGCTGTGAAGGTCAGGCCTCAGCGAGAATACTTTTAAAAACATCACCTGCACTGGAAAGCCATTACATTTACATTTAAGAATAGTCACTGTTGACCTCTTTTCTCTGGAAACACCTGGTATTGTCCGCCTGCTGCGCTCCAGCGGAGTGACCCCACTCTCAACAGGTCTTCATCACTCCTACAGCCGAGAACAACAACTAACGCTGCGGAAAAAAGCGAGAATAAATGGCTCTATACCGTCAAGCTGTGCACAGCCTGTTATTCAGCCCAGAGCTGCAGCTAATGATGACTTCTAAACATAAAATGTTAGAAAATACTGAACGTGCACATAATGTCCCAGTTAACACGCTGATGTCTTTGAAACGCTTGTTTTATTTAACCAGCTGTCCAAAAGGCAAAGATTTGTATCGATGATTTATTTATAAAAACATTCTTATTGTGAGTGTTTGATTGGTTGTTGCAGATTGTGGCAACAGATCGAGATCGAATTGAATAAACTGCATTTCTAATAAACATGGTGCAGGAATTCAATGCTTTCAGTGCGTTTTCCTACACACCTGTCTGCCAGGTGTTCAATAGCCAACACTTAACAAATCTTCACATAAAGAAAACTGGAACTTCCAAATTTCACACCTTTCTGCCTGATAAATGACACATATTTTTTTTAGATTTTTTGTTGGTTGATTTACTGTTTCAACACTAATCTGTCTGTTCATGGACGAAGGACAGGTTTTCATTATTTTGCACAGGTTTCAGTTTTCCAGCAAATTTCAGACTACTATTTTTTTTTTTATTTAATAGTTTTTACAAATGTACAAGTGTTTATCATTTATCCCCCCCCCCCCCCCCCCCTTTTCCACTCTATTTCACATGTGGGGAAAAAAACAAATCCTGGAAAAAAAAAACCTGAAAACTATCCTCTTGAAAAAATCTTTTAGCTTGAAAAAAAAAAAAAAATCTCCTAAAAAAAAAAAAAGAAAAAAAGAAAATCCTGTGAAAAAAAAAAAATCTAAAAAAAAAATAAAATATTTTCCTGAGAAAGTTTAACCTGAAAAAAAAAAATATTCTCCTAAAAAAAATTTTCACACACAAAGTTTTTTCCCCCTGAACTCTTTTTTTTTTCACTTGGTACTCAAATCCGGTGGTTCACTGTTTATGCAGCAAAGAATAAAGTAATAAGTAATAACCACAATAAAGTTATAACCACGGATATCCAGATCTTAATTTTACATGCACGTCTCCCACCACTTCACACAGCGGAGCCTTGACAGAGCTGTCGATGAGGTCAAGTACCATCTACGTCTCCTTTTTTTCCTAAAAACCCTCCAGAGGCAACAACAGCAGCTGAAAGTTCAGCCTGTCACTCGCGCTGTAACAGTGTGGAGGAGCAGACGTGTGAGTGACAGTTGTATTTACAGACGAAGAAAAGGAGATTTGAGAGGGAAGAGGAGAAAAACCTCCCTCTCATTTCAAGTGTCATCATTACTGCTGTAATTTCCCCCGCTCGCATAAACAGAGGAACAAAACAGTCCCATCGCTCTGCTTCTCCTTGTTTCCCACTTTGTTTTTAGCAGAACGTGTCAGAGACAATACCGGTGAAGAAGAGTTGGAGAGAGAGCAAAGAAAGGAGACGGGAGGTGGGGGAGTGACAGCGAGACAAACAGCGAGGAAAAAAAAAAGGGGGGGAGGGAGAGAGACCGAATAAAAGACAAAGAGAAGATGAGAGGCTGGTGTTTCCAACCCCCGGATGGTTTGTAACGTTAGAAGTGCGACATATTAGCCTGGGGCTTCCTGGAGCTCTCCAGGAATGTGAGCTCTTACAGCAGGAATCTGCCTCCAGCGCTTCGACTCCCCTCGAAAAGGACAGCAGCAGAGGAGAGACGCCGAGAGGACAGAGGAGGACCACCACAGTGTGTAAGCCATATTAAGCTGTGCCGGGATTCTCCCACGGCTTAAATCAACCAGCGTTCTGGACGCCGTGCCAGAGAAGACGGCAGAGCGCAACGTCCTCGAGGATGAGACTGGCGTCATGTTTTTTTTATTGTTACAATGAAAACATCAAAAACCAACAATGCTGCCACATCTCCCTGTTCCCTCAAGAGTTCAGCCAAGAGTTCTCCCCGAACCAAACATCAGAAACCAACCCGAAACCCGAAGGGTGGTCTGTCTTTTACAGAGAGACGCACCGAGTTTGTGTTGCCCCTGTGTCACAGTTGTTACCATAGTTACAGCTAGTCACTTTACCCTGATGACAGCCATGTACAGTGTACACATGTTATCAGTTACCACTCATTTTAACATCATATTCACGATACTATCACTATAAGAACTTGAAAGCATCGTGTCAATTTGTCAAATCCAACTCGTTCTGAACCCGGACATCATTTCAAATTTTTTGGAGCTGCGGAGGATCAACACACATCTTGGAAAATCTTTAAGCCTGGAAGTGAAACGCACTTAATTTAATGAAACGATAATGTTAGCTATGAAGCAGTTTAAGGCCAACGTGAGCCAACGGATTCGCAAATATGATGTTTTAACTTGAAACACGTCCCTCTAGATTTTCACGATCCACCACCTTCTCAGCTGCTGATCAATCAGGAGGTGGTGAAATGATAGCAATACATCAGATTCTCTACATTTATATGATTACAGCTCATCAGTCCAGCTTCCCCACCTGATTATGAATATTGTCTATCATCAGAATGAGATCCAGGTTGAAAAACTCGACATTTTAAACTCAGTTCTTTTTTTAAACGTTGATTGTGTTGTCTTTCCCTGAAAACTTCCATTTCCTTCTGCAACTCAACAAGTTTTTCTTAAAGAAACCTGTAGGGAAGTTTTAATTATACAGTTAAAAAACCTAGACATGGTGGTGTTTTGTTGTTTTTATGGGAGGCTGAGTCTGGTATTTTTAGACTAAATATATTTAAATTCTACTTCTTTTGGGTCAACAAGGTAAATAAATAAATACTTACAACAGGGATTTAAGCATGCAGCGTGGAGGGGCTTTGATTCAGGCTTTAATGTTGGGAAATAAAAACCTGACGCTAAAATTTTACTTTGGACTGAAGAAATAAAATGAGAAGTTTGAGATAATTGAATAAATGATGGGGGAAGGGGGCGCAACGGAGGAGTTTAGACTCGTGATCTTAGCGTTTCCATGATTCTGGCCACGATCCCGAGGTGAGGGAGGAGGCCTTGAATAAGAGAAGCACAAAGAAGGCGATAGGAAGAGGGAGAAAGAGGAAGAGGGAGAAAGAGAAAGAGGATCGGTGAGTAAGGAAGGGGGATGAAAGAGAGACGGGATCAGGAAGAAAGTGGCTGGAAAGAAAAAAAAAAATGGCGATATGGGATAAAAAAGCATCCCTCCCCTCTCTTCCTCTGTGGGGCGGAGGAACACAGCTTGGCTCGCCACAGTAAACACAGAACCCGCCGCAACCACAACAAACCACAGGCTGCCTGGCGCGCGCACACACACACACACACACACACACACACACACACACACACACACACACACACACCAGTACGCTAAGCCTGTTCTGCTCGCTTTCCACGGACACACAGCCTCACGCGGAGGCCTCCCCCGCTGTGATTGACAGCTTGGTAGAAACCACTCAGAGCCACGAGGAGAGGTAAACCATAAACCGAGCCCACCGCCGGGTGACTGACGCTGATGTGAGAACCACTTCTTCTGATTGGCAGCTGAAGTTTGGTCCTCGCAGGAGAGCAGAGGACGCCATCGGATGAGTCAACACGTCTCGGAATACAGATGAGCCGACCGGATCCCGTTTTCCCGACAAGCTCAAAACTTGAGCTTGGAAATTGTAAAAAAAAAAAAAAAGAAAAAAAGCGAGCTCAAGGCAGATTTCGTCCCCCGTGTTGTCTGACCTTCGACTCTGACAACGAGAGGTCACGGGGGGGGTCGAGATAAACACAACAAACCCCTGTGACGGGGGCAGAGTCTTCAGCGTCGGAGCCTAACGCGGTTGTCATAATAAATGCCACTGAGGTATGCTCATGGGCTCCGGGCTCTGGTTTATGTCTGGCTGGAGGCGTAACTCTATAAAAACAAACGTGTCTTCTGTGGCAGTCAGTCAAAAGGAAAGAGAGCAGATATCGCCCACGTGAAAAAAAAACATTATTTCTAGGTGGATTTCTCTTGGTTTTCTTTAAAGCTCTGAGTCATATTTTAAAGGAGCACTCTGCAGTTCTAAGAGAAGGACATTCAAAACTCTGAATTTTAATATTTACAATATTAAAAGAAAAGCTGTTCTCAGAGCCGTTGCTTGCCGTCCTCAGTGTAGCTGAGCCGGGTGGAAAAGGAACCATATCAAGGAAGAAATAAGCGTGTGCTCGACTCACCTGTGCAGCTAATCTGCTGTCAACAAAGCATATATTTTATCTAGTCACAAAGGAGTCTACGTGGCGACGTTGCAACAAACCGGGCAGACCCGACAGAAGGGTTTTAAACAAAGATTGGAATAATTTGATGTATTACATATGCCGAATTTGCAAGAGGGAACGGATAATTAAAAAACTGATGTAGACATCATTTTACAAGGTTTATAAAGTTTCTCCTAACTCAACAATCTCAAAAATGCGGTGATTTTTTAAGGGAGTCTGGGGCTTGAGTTTCTCACTGAGGACAAAGATCCAGGCTCAACAAGGGTAAGAATTGTTTTTTATCTTTTAACTGGATAACCCATCCAGATACAGAACACATAATACCAGGTTATACCAGTTGTAAATGGAGTCGGGGCACACGGATGTTGGATCCTCGCCTGGCGTGGATTTGAGAGATGATCCGTCTCCCTTCACTTGTGATGGAAGACGGTTGGAGATTGCTGTCTAGAGCGACCGGCGTCGAGCAATGCCTGCCTCACGGAAACTCTTGAGAGGACGCGTTACCTCGTATACACTCACCCACATCCAGATACAATGAGAAAATACACAGGACATAATGAAATATAATCCGTCGTCGCGTCCCTATAGACAACCATTTCCTCATTATGAAGTTGAGATGGCGGCACGGATATGATGAGTCGTGAATTATTGGGCACATTAAGAAGAATCAAACCTGAGACATAATCAAATCAATGCTGCGGCGTGCTTTCTCCAGAGAAATTGCGCCACCTTCTTCATTTAATCAGATCCTTTGTTGTGATTAAAGTCGAGAAGGAGCAGCAGAATATACATGAAAAGTAAATAAATGCTACTTCAGTTTATATTCTCCTTATCTTCCCGCAATAGCCTCTCAGTGTATATATTCTCATTACTAAGCTTTAATTAAAACCACACAAACTGTCCTTTAATGGAATCAGCGCGGCACAAATCGAAACTCATTAACTCCCAGAAACCTTCAGACTGAATAAAAATGTGTGGAGATACAGTAGCTTTGCAGTTTCTGAGAGTGCCGCATGAGATGAGTGATTCAGAAAGTGATCAACACCTGAGAGGTGTGGTGTCGAGGCTCACCTTATTCTCCCCCTCGATGACGATGACGGGCACGGAGGTGGCGGGCCAGCGGTGTTTAGCAGGGAGAGGCTTGTCACAGTTCCACAGGACGATGATCTGAAAAGAAAGCAGACGGATAAGATCTTATTAAGCACGCTAACTAGCTGCATTGTGTCTAATTTGATTTCCTCGGAACAAAAACAACACTCCCCAGCGTGCTCCCCGAATCAACCCGCTGAACATGTGACATTTACGTGACCCGTGGCACGATAAATGTCACCTTATTACAGGCTGATTGAATGTTAAAGAGCCAGAAGGGCAACCGAAGTGATAAAATATTTCCAATTATGGTTCCAGAACGGTTTGTACAACTCGGCCCGTAATCAATCACGCCACATTTGTCAGGTTTCATTTCTGCCTACGCCACGTTGCCGAACACATTTTCCCGGCCCGTGATTCACGCTCCACCTCCAGTCAAGATGGTTGTTTTACATGAAGGAGTCGTGTTCCACTGCCACGGTCACATCGTGTTTTTTGTGCGACTTGGACGGCTGTTTGGCAACCTGAGGGTCAGCCAGCGTGGAAATGACACATGGTGTTAACCTTCACCATTTACTGCTCTTCTACTGCAGACCTCATTAATATAAGATGAGGTACACACATATAGACACACACACAACATGACTTCTGTCTGCCCATAAAATTCATATTTACATTCTTACATCTCAGCCGGTTCTTCTCGAGGACCTTCTTAAACTTTGTTGATCGGCAAACAAACAACTTCAAACAGGCCTGTCAATCGCTGGATTTGTTGAAGTGGTTTGCAAGGGGCTGTGGTAAGATTGGTATTTACAGAGTTTCGAGGGTGGTTTGTGTGTGTGTGTGTTTTGCAGCCTTTTTTAATATCAAAAACCCAAAATAAAAAGTGTAAGGAAATGTTTGTTTAACTCTCATGAATTTTTTTTATTTTATGACTTGCGATCTAATGGGGAAAATAAGTTTTGCCAGATGGAACTTTCTAAGTTCCTTAATTAAATTTTTTTTCAAGAGCATTTTTTTTTTCTCATTTGTGAGACGGAGTAAAAAAAAAAAGTTTTTTCATGAGAATTTTATTTTATTTTTTTCTGTGTGGAACCAATTTTTAAAAAACTATGTGGATTTTTTTCTGTATAATTATTTTTAATTTCTTGTGTGAAAGGAATAAAAAACACAATTATGAAGATTAAGACATAAAAAAAGTGAAAGAAAAAAAAAATCACAAAAGCACATTTTTTTTTTCTTTTAATAGATTTTTTTTTACCATTTTCACTTGGTCAAGTGAAAGAAAAAACTAATTCATGACAGTAAAAAAAAAAATTCTTTTACAGGATAAATGTTCTTTCATGTATGAAACTGAGGAGAAAACAATGTTTTGGTAGATTTTTTCCAGTGAAAAATATTCAGTGAAAAATATTTTTTTCTGAAATTCCTATTTTTTTCAATGTTTGAAACCAAGTAACAAAAAGATGAGTAAAAAAGAATTAAGTCATATTGAATTTTTTTTTAATTTCTGAAGACTTTTTTTTTGCCTTTTTTTATGGTTTTATTGATAGAACAGCTAAAGATATGACAGGAAACGGGGGGAGAGAGAGGGGGAGTGACACGCAGCAAAGGGACCCAGGCCGGGAGTCGAACCCAGGTCCGCTGCAGAGCCTCGGCACATTGGATGCGCGCTCTACCAACTGAGCTAAACGGCGCCCCTGAACAAATGTTTTGAACTAAGTGAAAGAAATAACTAATTCATGACAAACAAAAATGTTTTTTTAAGGACAAATTTTTTTCTTTATTGTGTAAAACTGATTGAAAAATAGTGCTCCGTCTAAATGAAGGCCCAATTAGTAATAAAGTGAAGTAAAAGGGATTATCAGCATGTACTCAAGTAGAGTTTAGCTGCTGAGATTCAGCAAACACCTGCCCTGCTGAAATGTCCTTGCACAAGTCCGTAAAATAATCCGTCCTCGTTCCACTGTGCCGACACTGCGCTCAGACGTAGAGGATGGAGGCGAACCACAAAAATTTCCCTGCAGGGATCAATAAAGTCTCACATTATTCTGACATTAACTACGTCACACGCAGCAGCGGTTCCCCTCGGGGACTCTGCGCCCTGACTGGACCTGCTGAATTATGAGCTGGGAGCCATTTGGATGTCTTACGTTAAGGTTCTGCCTTTATGCCTACAGCAGCTGTGTGTTTAAAAAAAAAAAAAAAAATAGACAGCTGTTTGATGAATGGCAAAATCATCTCATCATTAAAAAGCAAAATATAGATTAAAAGAACGGAACGAGCGCCGTTCATAAAGGCAGAGAAAGTGTTTGTCATTGTAAGACGACAACAGGTAGACAGTGTGGATCACTGCACACACACACACACACACACACACACACACACACACACACACACACGAGGCGTTAATCCACTCATACAGGGCTCCATCCCTGTTTGATTAGAAAGACAGATGGCGTCTCTGTGAGCTCACCAGCCTCCGAGCTCTCATGATGCCGACGGTGTGCATGTACGCCTGTGTGTGTGTGTGTGTGTGTGTGTGTGTGCAGGAAAAACGGCGAAGAAAACCATTGGCTTATGTAGCGCGAGGAAAGAAACGCCTCGTGCACACGTTCACACACGAGCACACACTCGCAGCAGGAGACCACTGCTGTGTCAGAAGGCAAGAAGCTTTCTTGTGTCCAATTTAGCCTCCTCGGTGTTCTTCCTCTCTCCCCCTTCCATTCATTTATTTATATCCCTTTTCTTTCCTCATCCGCTCGTAGCCCAGCAGCAACCACCTCTTTCTTTTTCTGCACGCCGAGCATGGGGGAAGAAAAAACAACCCGGCCGTGTACCTGGCTCTCGAGCGAACACGAACACAAAAGCAACTCCACAACAGTTGAGAAGAGGACGGAGTTCACTCATTTTTTAACCTGCCGTTATGAGAAAGTATTTCTGAGAATGAATGCTGCATCTCAGATGATCCTAGTCCCTACTCCACCTGTTTTGTTTTGTTTTGTTCAGGTGAGTCGTGGATTTAGACGATGAACTTAATTTTGCACGCTGATGCAACAATCTCCACTCAAGTGCCACATGCTCACTTGTTCTACGGCTTTAAACAGCCACACAGCCTTCATTTTTAAATTAAATTGTAGAAGTTCTCAACCGCGTTTAGCTCGACATTCATTTTCTTTACCTTGATACAGTAAACAACAATGTCTCTGCTCAAGGGCCGCTTGCTCGCTTGTTCTGGAACTTTTTACCACATCGCCATGTCCGGTAATCGGATCAGTAGTACAGATCGTATTGTCTCCCTCCTAAAGATTTTGCTGGCAGCACGTACAACGGCCATCACAAAATGCTAGCTTTTATCAATACTACTATTCTTATTGGTACTCCTTGTTGGTTCAGTTCTTTATCATTACGAAATAATTGCTTTTTACAAAATTATAAAAAAAAAACCCAAAAAACAGTACAGGAATAGAATTTAAAGGGGCTCTGTTTAGTTTTTGGAGAAGAAATTTCAAACGCAGACTTTAATATTAACAACATGAAAGAGGCGATAATACAAACTCAGAAATATTTACCTTTTCCATAAGTGAATAAACAAGCTGTTCTCAGGGGAAAATAAGGTCTACAGAACTCTGTGTGAAGCCAGAGGGGTGGCGGGGTCCGCCAAATGTAAGACAAACAGTAGGAAATTGTGTTGTCCTTTAAGATCAGTTTGTTTATTCAGTCGTGAACACCGAGAGAGTTTGTCTATTTAGTTTGTTCAGTCAATAAAAATCTTTCTCTTCTGATTAGACTGCCTTTCCGAAAAACAACATAGTTCACCTTTAACGCTTTAAATAATAGCAGCGACAGTCGTGTTTACAAGAGCAAAAATCACTATAAACTCAATAACATCTCACTGGAACACAAACCTAAACCGTCGATAAAGTAATATTTCCTGAACACAGACATCAGTCAGAATCAGTCCTCCTGCCACCGACTGCAGGTCCCGCTGGTAGACAAAGACAAAATTTAAGATTTAGGATCGAATGTGCTTTTAGCTCATGAGAATTTAGTTTTTCTTTGGACATTAAGAAACAAAGTATTGGGTAAACAATCTGCTTATATTAATCAAAACAGGGTATTAAGCAAATTAAGCTCACTAGTATGAAACATTTCAAATGAAACCGAGCCCTTCACGTGTCCGAGGAGCCGACACGTTCACGTTGGACTGGATGTGCTCTGAGACGCACACGGACAACCGCCGACACACAAAGTGCACGCAGGTAGGAAGTACACACATGTAACAAGCGTCTGCCCACATGTAAAAAACATCCTCGTACTTTATATTCCACGGGCCAAACAATTACACCGGCGCGCACACACAACACACAACACACAGCCGCGGAGCTGCACGCCCGCGCACGGAAACGCAGCCCGCCTACACAAAATACAACCTCGCTTACTCATACGCTCTGCTGGCCAAACAAACAAACAGAGACACACACCCACACACACTCTCACACACTCACACAAACACACAAAAAACCAGCCACTGGGGAGCAAATTCCATTTCATTTCCCGTGCTGGTAAGGAGCAGGCAGGGGAATCAATACATGCCGTCTCCAGCTGTGCTGAAGGGGGTTTTCGCTGCCATGGAGACAGATGTAGCACCGCTACAAACTGCTACTCTAATTCAATCCACTAGGGTTAACACACACACACACACACACACACGCGCACACACACACACACACAAAGGGAGATGGAGGATGAGTGCTATTGTTGCTCTGGTCGGAAAATGCGATGCCAATACGAGCCACATAATGCGGGCGCCATTTAGGTGGAGCCACAGGGTGGAGATCATCAGGAGATGCGGCAGTGAGGACAAATACACACACACACACACACACACACACACACACACACGAATAATCCCTTTACCTGTGCACAGTACTGGGACTTGGCCACGGCCACCAAGAGCTTCAGTATGGGCTGAGACTGGGACACCAGAGGTGAGACGGCGTGGATGACCGCTGTGAACTTCGGGTACGGTTTAATACCTGAAACACAAGAGAAGAAAGACAGACGGTCCCTTATCAACGCAGCGTCATGAATCTATAAGCGGCGGCGGCTGGAACCGTCAGCCATCAGTGCCGTTTGAGGCCCCTTTGAAGAGAACAAAGGCCGAGAGGAGAACTGAAGGCTCTCATTCTCAGACACTTCAGAACTATTTTCAGTGAGAGACATCACTTGAATCGAGTCTGTAGTCAGTTCAAAAAATATAGATGATTTAATTGTCAGGGATCTACGATTTCAAGGCCCCCACCCCCTCCCCCGTCTTAAAATATTCAACGACGTTAATGTGTTTTGAAAATGCCACATCTCTTGATCACTGAATATTTCATTTTTAGGAAACTCTTCGGCTGTATCTGCATCGCGCCGAGCAGACGACTAAGTGCTGATGTGACTTTAAATTCACTCTGACTTGATGTAGGGACGGAGTAATCGAGGCTGAAAATGAGCAGGAAATAAGATATTGAGCAAGACGGATCATCGAGGACGTTCAACTTTTTTTCCCCCCCTAATTTAAATCTAATCTAGCCCGAACCAACAAAGCATGGCGCAGAGGAGAACGCATTACGCTCTCCTTTCCGCCACCGAGCAACTTTTTTTATGATGAGGAAAATATCTGCAGAAAAAAAAAAACTTGGTAAACTCTCTCCTGTGAGCTTGTGATGAGAGAAAGTTAAGAGTGTGCAGAGTTTTTCTCTAAACACCTGGGATGTAAATGTGCAACAAGCCCCGTTAGAAGACACTTTCATGAAATATTGAACAAAAACCTAGAGGATGTGGAGATGTTTTCTGCATTCAGCGCCTGAATCTCTGCGGCTTTTTTACTTTTAATTACAGCCTGTATCAGCACATCCCATCTGCTAAATGTTTACAGCAACGCGAAAGGCTAATTTAGGACTAGAGGACTTTTAATACCCAGAAAGAGACGCTACGTGGCCAAAAGTATATGGACACACCTGTTTTATGTACGTTGTTTCAAATACGGAAAGATTTCATTTTGATATTTTGAGAAGTTTGGCTCGTGACCTCTAAAATGACCCCCTGGATGAATGTCTACTTGCGCCCGATTGTCACAGAGAGGGACAAAAACGCCCGACATTTCACAAGAACACAGCAAAGTTCAACTAAAATCCAAACAAAACCGTTCTTTTCTTTCCTCGCATCCTGTTAATCCTCCCCGCAGGCCCTCACATTTATCTTGTGATGCCTTGATAGAGACCTGGATGGGAACAATTTACCAATTTTAGACGACAGTGTGCTTCCAACTTTATAGCAACAGACTTGAGGGAAGGCCTGTGCACAAGAAAAGACAACAGATTCTCATTCCAGTTTCATTAAGTTTCCGTGTTTTGGAGTCGTGACCTGAAGCCCCATCCAGCAGCTCGGGGGGACGACACCCAGACTTTAATCAGCCGACACCGATGGCCGACCTCCCCTGAATGGGAGAAAAAGCCTGCAGAAAGGCTCCAAAGTCTTTTTGTATTGTCCGCAAACTTTTGGTCACGGTCCAGGTGTCTTGGAAGTTACGCAGTAAGTTTAATGATTTAATTTAGAGAAACAGAATTTAAATGACCATTAATTCAACTGTTAGGTACTGTTATCTTTGATTTTCTGCCATTATTTTTGATTATTAAGTTGAATTGTTTGTAAAATATCTTTAATCAGATGGGATTTTTTCAACCTAACTGCCTAAAAAAATATGTTCGACATTTCTTTATGTTGCAACGAAGTCCAGTTATCTACTTTAATCTGTGGCGAGGCTCTGCTTATGTTAAGGTTAGGGAAAGAACATGTTTTGATTTAATCGGTTCGGGCACCAAAAACATTGCCGGGGATGTCCTGAAGTCTCGTTAAAAAAAACCTTAGGTTTACTGTGACAACCATAAAAACTTTGACAAAAAAAAAGACCAACATGCTGGAGAATTCCTGTGTTTTTTTGATGCCAGACACAGCTGGATATGTCTGGGATGAGTCCTTACTTCTCGTCAAAAATGTCAGTTTTTGGTGACACAAACACAGCAGGAAATACCCTTAAGTCCTATCAAAAACACCTGTTTTAGTCACGACAAACACTCTGGAGACGTCCAGATTTGGAGTTGTCCTGAAGACTCAGCATACCAGTTTTTTGTGGCGACACACAGCTGTAAATTGTCCCTCGGTCTCCTTCAATAAGATCCAGTGACATCACGCTTACAAATGCCGAACTGCAGTCTTGAAACGGGTCACTGCATCTTATTCTGGTGACCGACTGGATTATCATTCTCAAGTACAGATACTGTTGTGAGCTTCTAAATGAAACATTAATTCTACAAAGGCAACAGAAAGAAACCGCGCTCCTGCTGCGTCTGTCAGAATCTTGTTATTTGCTCCCAGAGAACAAGTGTCACTTGAAAACAAACTTCGCCTCTTTGATTTCACTTTTTTACCCATCAGAGAAAAGCCACCGTCTCCTAAACGCCCCATCCCGGTTTTAATCGCTTCCTCTTCGACAAACAAATAAACTCGCCGGCGCCGTAATCCACCGTGCTCATCCATTTTAATATCGGCTGTCCGCCCCGGTGCTCGATCAACTGAATTTGGGCATCGTGCTATCACCGCCTCTGTGTTTGAGCGTGTGCCGATGATGATGGAGTGAAGAAGCGAGGGATGGAGAGGGAGGTTCCCGGGTCACAAATATGTGGCAGCGGGGGGAAAAACTCGGCGCTGCTGAACCGTAGAGGCAGCAGTAGTAGCAATGCTGACTCGAAAACCCGATGATGGACGGGCTGGTGCGTCGGCAGGACTAACACAAACATCCGTCAAAGGCCCGTTCCTCCACTCCACTTGCTGCTAGACGCAGCCGTTCGAGGAGGGCAGTAGATCAGGGCTGGAGGCCATATTTCTGCTGCTCTGACAAGGTCCAGAAAATCCACAGAAAAAAACAAAGTGCTTTCTTGTAAAAGAAGTGTGATAAACCATCTGGTGCTGGAATGATCGATGCCGAAGACGTCTCAGGAGAAACTTTTCTGACCAACCTTTACGGATCAGTTCGTCGCTGTGCAGGTGTGTACAGTAGAGGTGTGGATTGCTGTTATGTAACAGCCCTCCTGTACAGTTCAGCTGTGTGTGTGTGTGTGTGTGTGTTACTGACCCAGTGTGGCGTAGTAGAAGGGGAAGTCTCCAAGGTATCCAGAGTACTGCGGCAGGGCGAAGAGTCCCCCGGGGTGACTGTTCCACATCAGGCTGCTCCTGGAGCCGTGCTCCAACACTCGGTCCTGGATGATCTGCACAGGGAAAGAGAATCAGACACATTAGACAAGAAAACGAACCAACAAATAAACTTCTTAGAGACCGCAGAGATAAAAATCAACACTCTAATTGTGTAGGTATTGCTGCTCTTCCTAAAGTATCTCCTTCTCCTTTTTTTTTTGGTGAAGGCATCACACAATTGGACATACTGAAGGAGACCTCAGGACATTTATTTTGATGGTTCATGCCTAATGCATAATTGCCTAATGCCTAATTCATGGATTAATTTATTTTTGCTTTTCTTTAAGCATGCCCCTCCCTGACAGGTAGAACCCAATTATATTGGTGCTGCGTGGTGGTAATTAGTTTGTTCAGTCAGAACTGAAGAATCCTCTTGGATGAGAGGTGAAGCGTCTTAAAGAAACTGAACCAAGTCCAGTTGCCTATGATACAGCACGTCATTACTGCGACCTGGATGACTGAGAACCTTCTTCAAAAACCCAATTATACACTTTATCTCCTGTGGACAATCATTAGTCGACTCGACAGCTGCTTCACTCCCAAGTCTTTAGTTTTAATGTCGAAGATTCATCAAAGGAAATTAATCCATACGTACTGAATACTGTACGTGACCGACATCACAGAGAGTACGCTGTACATACAAGATGATGGACATGTAGAACAATCGTTAACGAACAAATCCAACAGAAAAAGAACGTACATTTGCTGACAGACTGGGGAAAAACAAGTTTGATCTGACTCTAAAGGAATTCTTGATGATTTGTGTTGCTCTGACAGCCACATTACCGGACAGACTTGTGTGTTGCCAGGATCAAACTCGTGCCGTGGAATCTCTGTATACCAGAGGCCGCTTTCCCGTTTTGTGAGGCTTCCTTCTCAGTTCAAGACAGCAAGTTACCAAAAAAAAAAAAAAAAAAACCCTCACTAAACCCACGTTTGAATAAGGCTCCCCTCCAATCACTGGAGACTCGTAAAAATCAGACATATTTGCGCTGATAAAGGAACAAACGCTTGCCTTTCAGATTACGGCGGATGAAATATTAAGGATTTGATCAATGAGCCTTGTAATCGCACCTATAAAACATTTCACACTGCGAAATGAGTTTTTCACACACAGAAAAAAAAGGGAAAGAAGAAGAGATAGTAATAAATGTGAATGAATGCCAACACGGCTAATGTTCCAACTTCTCAATAACCTAATTTTTTCGATTCGGGACGATATTCAGAGTATTATTCAAAACCCAGTCAGTGAATTAGGGCGGCAGGAAAAAACTGATATAAAAGTGAGTCTGTAGGCGTCGAGATGAAAGTTAGAAGCCGGCTGAGCCTTCCAAATGTTTGCTTTGTATCACCTCAATAGCAGCTATCGATCGTGTCAAGAGTGAAATCGCTGAGGCACAAAAGCCGAGCTGAAAAAAATCTGTGTTATTGTGTGATGTTTCCTCCGCAGACAAACCGAACGGAGGGGCTTGTTTTTTTTTTTTTTTGTTTTTTCTCGCCTTGTAAACAGATCAGCAAGTCAAAGGCATCAGCGCCGGTCAGTCACACGGACAGATGGAGGCCATCGGGAACGAGCCAGACGAAGTCATCAGCTGTATCTAAGAGCACCAGTCAGTCAGGCCTGCCTCCATCCTTCCTGCGCCCAAATAGAGCAGTCAGTCAAATGGTCGGACGTGAGAATGGGAGCTGTTTTCCTCGGCTCGCCCGCAGGGGCCGCTTGCTGAACAGGCGGGAGAGAGAGGAAAAGAGATATTGCTGCCGTGCCCTTGAGCCATGCTAAATTGCTTCAGTAAAACAGACACAGGTTTTTCGCGGCCATATTTTATGGCTTCGCTATTGAATCAGGGGAGGTGACGGCTGCTGGCTCCGGATATATGAAAGGAAAAAAAGAGTCAGCCGGCCGAGTTTGAATAGTAAAAAGACATTAATGATACACCTGGAGGGGGGTCACTGTAATGATATTGACAGAAAGCAACATGAAAATCCTTCACGGGGAGGCGGGGATGTGCTGAGAGAGGGGGGAAGAAAAAAAAAAAAAAAAAACAGCATTGGATGAGTATTTTTTGACTTCTACCCTCGTCCCCGAGGGCAGTCGATAACCATTTACCTCGACCGAGCAGATTAACTCGGAATCCGTTAAGTTCTCTATAAAAACACCGCCCCGCCACCTTAAAAACCCCGACATCCTCGCACCGTACGAGGGGCAATTTTGCTCGCATGGCTGCGGCTCCTCCCCCGTCGGCAGCCCTCAGTCGGGACATGATGGACGACTCAATCTCGCCCCAGAACAGCCACAATCAACCAATTAGAGCATGATAGATAAATCCTGCTTCTCTGGGAGTACACTGTGAGCTCGGCTTTAATAGGTGAGTTTAATAGGTGCACCGGCAGCGCCGGCGCCGGCCCTATATTGACCTTGTGATTGGTCGAAACGCGTCCGCTTCCTGACAGGAAACGCGGCGTGATAGGTTTAACTCTTGTTTCCCTCCTGCGCACACACACACGCTGAGAGTTTGGAGTGGATGTGGGAAGTCAATAAAAAGTGTGTTTGTGAGGAGATTCAATCTGTCAAGATGTCGGAGCGTGTGTGTGTTGTGTATCATCGCGGATCCGCAGTGAGGAGGAAGGAGAAGAGGAGGACGGGAAGGAGGAGGGTGGCGCAGGGGGTCGCAGCCTCGACAGGATGAATAAACCATGTCGCTCGTTATCTCGCGGGCTGCCACGGCAACGCCATTTACATGCGTCACCCCTGCTCCTCTTCACCCCTTTCTCCCACCACTCGCCTGCTTTTTACAGGCCAGTCAGTCAGGAATAAGCGTTTAGCCCTCGCTGTGTGCAAATGCGAGCACAGACACACACACACTCTGAGTCACGCTGAGACTTTCCAGAGTGTCACCTTGCTCTTTAGTGCTGAGTGACAACATGTCAGCGAGGTTATGCCCGGGTGGTACCGTGTGTATCTGCGCTGACACACCTTGACACATGGAGATGTGTTTCCAACTGTGTGTGTGTGATAGCAAACACCAGAGATGTAGAGCAGGCTAAAACCTGAAGACTCCACACACTGAAGCCATGACGCATTACTTTGTGTGTTTTCAAGAGTGTGTTGGTGCTTTGTGTGTGAGATATGGCGAGGTGATACCATAAGTAAGATTGCGGCGTCGACGGTAATCTCGCTCCGAGGCTTTAGCGGTGCGGCGAGAGAGGAAATGAAATGCGTGATGGGATGCGCGGGGCGGGAAGAGGAAGACATTTGTAACCACGGCGTGAAGGCGAACAGTAAGCCCAGGTGTTATCCCTGCATCTATAAACAACTTGTTTAAACTGAATAATGAGGGCTGGGGATTGGACGGATAAATAGTTTTTTTCCAGTCACAAATTTTTTTCTTAACCGGATCGTTGTTAACAAAAGCTTCGGGCGCGCGGCGATGCGAGGTCAGAGGGAGGGAGGGAGGCGTCTGGACTTAAAGTGACATCCCACCTAAATCTGTCTTCTGTGGTTTGTGGGTTTGTCCTTCACGGAGAACAGCAGCTGTGGTCGGCGTGGATCCAGCAGCAGCCTGCTTTCATGGTGGGTGGAAAAAGTATTAATCCATCTTTTAAAACTTGTCAAAACACACAAACTTCAGAGTCGGGACCATGAGTTTACAACGCACGCGTGCTGGGATGGAAGGTGTTAATTTACGGTGTCAGCAGGCTTCAAACAAAGTTCTTTAAAAAGTTTTTGTCCGAACCCCGTCTACCTCCACACAGGTCTTAACGCAGGCTGCGGGTAATATGTTTCAACTGTGTAGGAACCGATCAGAACTAGCTATCCGTTGACAAGTGTTTGGCACTAGTTGGAAGTTAGCAGTTAGCAAAACAGTAACACTATCTGTGAGGACATCAGAGGGAAAACCAGAAGAATGAATTCAAATTCTAAAATACCACTGGCGGTATCCACAGAATGACTTTTCCACCATTGTGTGGCCTGAAACTGCATGTGTGATTAAACACTAATCCTATTACTAATAACCATCTCTACATGTAATACCTCTACTAATACCTCTTGTAGAAAGCATAAAAGATACACATAACATAAAATGCTTGTGAGACATTCCCCAACATGTGCTGAAATGTCCTTTTCTGCCCGCTTCAATCTTGCGTTTAGTCTCAGACCACAGACAGCAAAAATTGGCCCGACAGTAAAGCGGAGATTGCAGAGAGTCTGCTGTGACACAGCGGCCCCTCTGAGAGATAAAACGGTGATGGAGGAGCAGGAGAGAAAGGACGGTTGTGTGTTAGTGTTGAATCCTCACCTCCAGTGTGGTCAGCACTATCTTTTCCACGGACGAGAAGTAGGCCTCCCAGAGGAACTGAGTCTGCTGTCTGAGGGACAGGATCTTATCCTGGTGGATGGAGCGGACGGTGGTCGGGATCTGCAAACAGACAAACGGCTTTCAGTGCTGATCTGGGACGGGAAGATTGAAACTGGTCCCAGAGGTGCACTCTGGGAAATTCCCATCGACAGAAAAAGCTTGTGAACTGAACTGTGGGCTGGAGCAGATACTGCAGGTGTTCAGAGTTGTCCTCCAGGGTAAGTCACAAGTTTTAATCAAGTCTTTGGATGCTGACAATTGAAACGACTGAACGTTGAAACTTAATGTGAAAAACAAAAAAAATGTATATCAAAAGTTGTGTTTCCATGTGTGTTTTTGTTTGAGGATGTTATCCCACAAATAAGTTCCTTTGTGAAAAATTTTACAGAGTCTCATGGCCTCCTCAGTTGTTCCCCCTTTTATCAGACGACCGAAGTCACGTTGTTACAACTTAACTTTTCCCATTACAGATGAGCGACTCCATCCACTGAAGAAGGCAACAAGATGTGGTTAAAATATGCAAATGAAAAAAAAAGAAAACAGGTGTGTGGGACAAGAAATAAACCTTCAAATGTTTTTAGTTTTAAGACTCAAGTTTTTTGCAAGTCCTCACAGATTTCAGCCTAGGTCGAGTATCGGATCCTCTTCTGTGTGATTTAGGGAATAAATTCACATTTTGGGAAACAAGCTAGGCTTTTTAAAAAATATATTTCAGGCCATGAAATAGATACGTGGAATTTGATGCTACCACCAGCAGAGGTTAACTTAGCTTAGCACGAAGACCAAAAATAGGCGTGTAAAAAAAAAAAAAAAGGAAAAATCTTTGTGGACCAAAAATTATTTTTTGTTTTTTTGTACTTGTTAAACAACAATAACAACAAAAACTAGTGAGCGTCTGGATGGAGCCAGGATTGTTGTTTCCTGTGCTAAGCTAAGCTAACAGGTTGCTGTCAGTCTTGTGAAGTGTCAAAATTGTCCAAATGTTGACATTTTTTTGACAGTATGAGCGGCAAACGATGCCATTTCTAAAAATTCTAGCGTTTTTAAATTGGACATCATTTTGAGTCTTTTCAAGGGAATGAAGCTGCCAATTTACCTAAAAAATAACAGCAACATCGAAGATTAGACATCAAACTGTGTTAGGGTAGGAAAGCTAAAATGCTTTTTGCTGCAGTTTGTGTGCACTTCTGTGCTTAAGTGCTGTGTAGTTTTGTTCATTTGTGAGTTTATTCGTCTTAATAAAAGAGGATAATGATGAGGGAAAACCTCGTTTTATCCACTCTGCAGTACAAACTGTCCATCCCAACTGAGAACTGTTTTATTATGGAAGAAAACAAGCTGTCGTGCAGTTTTTTTTTTAACTGGTTTAAATAGAACGTAAGCACCTTTTACATTTAGTGAAACGCATGCATTAATATAAACTACATGTGCTGCATGTTGTGAGCATCATGGCGAAAAGTCCCTAAATCCGCAGACAGATACGCTGGTGCTGAGCTCAGATGGAGCTGCTCCGTTATAAAAGCTCAATGTCAAACAATATTATTACACACTTCATTCAAATTAAGATTTAATGGGCATATAATTACTTTTTCGCCCATGAAGTTCAAGCAATTCCAGCCGAATCCATTTGCTCGTTCTATTTATCCGCGCTCGCAAATAACAATGTGAGGCTTTGCGTGGCATTTTCAAGGACTCGGAATATGCCACCGGAATACTGCTCGACTGACAGCCGCTCCACGAGAAAAGACAAAAACAAGAACGAGATCTCGGATAACATCAGAGGAGAAGGGAGTGTGTGTGTGCGTTTGTGTGTGTGCTCAGAGAGGCTTGTGTTTCGGGGGGGAGAGGACGTGCTGCTGTCTCCCTGTCCGGTGTTCAGTTTTCAGGTGAGGTACGGATGCATGCGTTCTACCAGGGGCCCCGTTACCTGCAGCAGGAGCCTCTCGTCGCCAATGACCGCCGCCGTGTTCCAGTCGATGATCTCGGAGAAAGGCAGCTCCCAGCCATTACTCAGCATCACCGGCACACACGCAGCCTGAAACACACACACAGAGTGAAGTTTGGACGTGATCCTTCACAAACACAATCACAAGCGAACAGCTAAATGACAGATTCGCTACATATTGATCCTCATTATTATCAAAGCTGCGATATGAGGCTCTTTTCTGGACTGGATTACAATCGATCAATCTTCGTCTTCATACCTACAGAAAAACCCACTCATTTGGTAAAATTGGATTTTCTTTGATTTTCATGCGTCTTCGCTGATATGGAGTTATCGCGCTTGAAACCTACGAGTGAGGCTCGCAGCAGCCGAGCAGAGAGAAAGGAAAAGAAAAAACAATGTTCTCCATGAATGGCAACTTAATCATCTCCAGACTTGTTTGCCGTTTCAGACTAGAAATGTCATTAAAGGGCTGAACTTTAATAACCGAGCGAGAAAAGCAGCTCCAGATATAATTACAAGTATTAGTCCTAATTATCCGAGAAACAGTTGCCGCCGAACCCTTTTTTCCAGCTATTAACGAAAATGTGAAAATACATGTACTTAAAGCTTTGTTCGTGGATGTTTGGCCACTTGGGAGCAGCAGAGCAAGCGGGAAACACAACGTTGGTATAGTACGACCTCATCGAGTTCATATTGCGGATGTGTAAGCAAACATGGAGCAACACGTCGTCTGGAGTTACAGGCGACGTGTAAGCTAAGCCAGTGACTGCAGTTCGAGACTGAGTTTCAACATTTGGAACTTAAGCAACGCACCGATGGTTACCTCCAGTTCATTTCAAGCCGTGTTTGTGGCGCCCAAAGCAGGTATTTTAACCCGAACACAACGTTTTTTTGCCTAACCCTCAGTTGTTTTAATGCAAGCATATCACACGATCGTGAGGAGATGAAGGCCGACACCCAACAATTGGCTTATATTTGATAAAGGCTTCTGACACACCGGGGATTGTCTGGGTCGTCTGTGTGGCTCTGATCGGTGTGATGTGTCCCGCATCGTTGTCTCTGGACAGAACTTGTCTGCATTCTTTTGGGCGAAATCACTCTGATTGGCTTTTCAGGTCAGCAGATCGGTGCACGAAAAGAGAAACGATTATAGAAAAGGAAGGACCCCATCCAAGATTTAACCCATTTAGTGCGGCTTGTCCTTATTTTTCGTCTCCACCTCTTCGCCAGTGCCGTTTGGAACTTTTGGACATATTCTCGATTAGAAGCTGCTGTATTAGCCAGTGTATATCAACAGAGAGCATTTTTCTTTCACGCAGGCACAGAACATTGGTAGCGCAGCTTTGTGGCCGAGACATGGGTGAAGCCAAAGTCTGCCTTCGACACAGCTACGTCAGTTTGTTGTGTCGGGGCCTTAAAAGGCTCAGTGGAGCTGAGAGAAGCTGTAATTCTCTGTAAGTTCATCACTTCCACATTACACATATATAGATATATTTATCACCTGTGATTCAGAAAAAAAAAACACGAATGTAACCTAAACATCCAAAATGAACGTGTTGCTTGGATCACAGCGACGAAATTCTAAGATGAGACATGAGCTGAACACAGAGCAGCTTCTCCATCTGATGTGAAAGAAACGATGACTGATACGGACACGAGCAAAATGAGTAGCCACTCGCTGGAGAGCAGATCAAACAGAGTCGGTGAAAATTAAATGTTAGGACCGAGCTGCCGACACACAAGCACGCAGAAACATGAAAACATTTATTCACTGCGCCGCGAAAACCGCGAGAACTCGGAGATTGCACAAAAAGAATTTCTTGATTGCATTGCTTAATGGTTCTGTTTCTGATTCTGTTTGTGTTTATTTGATTACTGAAAAGAGGTTTGAATCATTTATGAGCCTGAAAATCAACGCAGGAAAAAAAACTAAAAAAAAACACGACCGCGCTCGGTCTGCTCGGGTTGTTTTGATTTCAGGGCCACTCGTCTTTTTTGCAGATGCACCTGTTGACACGTTGCCATAAAAAAAAAAAAAAAACCAGTAACGTGCGGTTGCCACAAAAAGTTAATTACTGAAAGAATAAAGGGAGCAGGAGGCATGATAGAAAAAAAAGGAGCAGAAAAGAAAAAAGATCAGAAGTCAGAAGTAAGTGGATAAATAGATGAATTAAGAAAAAAAAAAGATGAAAAGAGGGAGGCTGAATGTGACCTTTGGCAAAGGAGTGGCGGAGGGATGGAGGGATGAGAGGAAAGGTGGAGGGAACAGCTGGTGTGTGTGTGTGTGTGTGTGTGTGTGTGTGTGTGTGTGCGTGTTTGTGTGTTCGTGGTGGGAGTTTGATGAAATGACGGCCCTGTCACTCCCGGGTCATAAAGGTGTCAGCTAAAACCAGAGCCGGCCCTCGGGCTCTGCTGCTGTCTGCGCTGCAAACACACACACACACACGCAGAGCTGACCTCTATTAGGAATTGCTTTCTCATGCAAAGACCAGAGCCTGTAAATACTCTCCCTCTGTCTTCTCCGAGACGGCGCGAGTCGATGAGATGGAGTGAGTCAGACGAACGGAGAAAAGGAGGAGAGGGCACATTTTCCTCCTGAGTGAAGTGTGCCGCTGTGTGTGTGTGTGCGGCTAGTGATAGTGAGATAAGCGCTCTTATGTGGGTGCACTCCGTGGATGGAGGTGTGCGGTAAGGAGAGGTAAAGGACAGTGCAGTAGTAATGCGGAAAAGAGCGCCGCGCAGTTATAGGGCCGGATGAACGGGCGGAGTGAAGAGGAGATGTGAAGTGCATTGGTTTTCGAGTGGAGTGGAGGTAAACGCAGGTACAGTATTAAGAAATTACTCTTTACCTCACGGGTTATTACATCTGAACAGGATAATGAGGCGCTGCGGCACCCTGGACGTGGAGCAATTTCAACTGTTCTGGCTCGCTCTGAACGTAACCTTGACACACTATACGTTGTGTGAAAGCACATGAATACACCTTTTTAACGTTCCTATATCGCCAAAGCAGCAACTCTATATTTCCCAGTGAAGACGAAAAAAAAAAAACGACCCATTTTTGCGGCTGTGAATTTGGTTCATTGTAACCGCGACTAACAGCACGTTCATCCACCGGAGGCTTTCCTGCAACTTTTACAGAGGAGCATCCTGACTGGAATCATTCCAAACTGGGATGGTCCTTGCGCGGCCGTGGACAGGAAGGCTCTACAGCGGGTGAGTAAAACCACCCCTGAATATCACATCTACAGAGCATCGGCGACATCGGTGAAGGATCATAAAAAAGATGGCACCCACCCCCCGCCAGTTAAACGCTTAGGTGTCATTTTCACTTTCATTCAGTCGATCCGTGCTCGTCAGAAGTCTTTGAGAGTGCGTGTTAGGAGCCGACTCTTCCTGCCTTTGTTTTAAGCGCCCTCAACACCCGTTTGGAGCGAGCTTCCCTGTTTTATCGGGCAAATGCACTGGAATGCTTTTAGACTGGAAGTCGGAAATACCGACTCCCTAACTTCCGACCTACATGGAACGCACCATTAGTCCTCGTTATCACCTCTCTCTTCACTTCCTGTTCCAGTCCGTGTCCCAGCATCAGCTCTTAATTGGTTTGAACCCATTTGGTTGACTTTTCTGTATTCCTGGATTAAACCCTGCCTGCTTCCTCTGTTTCTTTTGAGACCTTTTGTGTTTCGCCTGTTGGATTTTGCATTGTTTTAATTTGTTTTTTATATTTTGAATCAGTCTATCATTAAAGCTCACTTTCTTTTTCTAGGTCTTGCGTTTGGGTCCCTTTTTCTTGAACAGTTTGCTGTTGGATATCCGCTGAAATTAATCAAGTTCACTGTGAAATTCGGCCGTTACGATCACTCATTCTTACTCCCTCTATCCTCATAGAGCTGCCTGTCAGAAGAGAAACAGGTCTGTCACTGCATCAAAAGTTTTTAAGAGCAGAAACTATGGACATTTTATCATGACTGTGTTCAAAAATGAGTCCTTGTTATGAGGTTAAATTAATATCGTTGATAGAGTTGCGGAGCGACGGTGTTGTGTGTAGGGGGGAAAATTAAATCCAGTGTTACAAGCTAAAACACAGTTTATAGGCACCTAATCTCCTCAGCGTTTTGTTTATCGCCATGACACCGCTGCTCCGTAAATGAAGGTGGTGATGATTTCCTGATCCTTTAACACACCCGTAGATGTAGCACCATTAAAACAAAAGCTAAGTTGGAGGCTGAGCGTGGGAAGACGCCTTTTGTTTTCTTCCTTCCCCCGATAACATTGCTGGTAGGCATGAATTTACAGCGCGCAGTGCTTTCTCACAATAAACGTGCGTGTCGCTTTTCTTACCTGCAGCGCCTCGAGGAAGCGAAAGGAGCCCAGTCGCCTGCCGCGGGGCACCAAACAGAAGGTGGAGTTGTGGAGCATCTCCTTGTAGTCGTACCTGCGGAGACACAACACGAGCGATGAGTTCACTGACACCAACAAGGACGTGATATTTACAGCGGCAGGCTCAGATGCATTTGTGCAATCACAAGAACACATATATATTTATTTGTTTCACCCTTCTTAAATGTTACAATTTATTATGTTGTTTTCATTCTTATTTTTCCAGGTTGTATTGGTTGAGAAAAAAAAGCCAAGACACGCTCTTTGTACCCCAAACAGGGACACGTTGCCAGCGAAACCACGGTCTGCTCCCTTCTGCTGAACGTACGTGAAACATTTTCAAGTTTTTGTCACATGATCCTTTTCCAAAAATGTGATATAATGTCCAGTTGCACAGGCGCAACACACTGCTTTACCCAAAACACACATTTCCAAGGCGTGTGTGAAGCAGTCACGTCTCTGTGTGATGGAGGCCTTATTCTAAGCAATATCTTTCATAAGTAGTCGGCTGCCTTCCCAATCATTCATCGGTTAATTATTAATATTTTATGAGATATGTTTGGATTTTTTCCATTAGAAACCACATTTAACCACTCGTGGTCTGATGCCAAATCAACTGTGCTGCATTAAATGTAGCAGGAGCAGACAAAGTACACACAAAGTCACTTGAATGATAAACTAAATAACACAAAATAATGACTTGATTGTAATTGCGGCGCTCCCATCTGTCGCTATTCATCAGACTCCCAACACAAACTGGGGCTATAGATGGCTTCAATGTAACAATATTAGTTGGTATAGAGCATCGTTTTCTAATTTTCAAAACATTTTCTCATCTACTGCTTTGTATTTTATTTCTCAACGGGGTTTCATCGATTAATCGTTACCATCCCTGATCCGAAACCATTTCATCTGCAGGTCAAACCTGAAGCAACATCCTTCAGTTTCTCCTCCAAATGTGTTCGGGGAACGCCGGGGGTTTGTTTGCATCCCGTCTCCGCTGCCGTTTCCTTCCTCATGTGACTTATTTTTAGTGACACTCGAGAGCACAATGTGGTTTTCTACTGACCAAAACTGAAATTGTTTCAAACATCCCGCTTTGCTTCCTTTTCTATTTTCCATAAAAAGCCTCTCCATCCCACAAAACCCTCCCTCCTATCTCCCTCTTTCTTCCCTCTGTCTTCCTATCTCCCACACCACATGCTCCTTTGCACTCATCCTCGTCTCCTCCACGCCCAACCTCCTCCATCCCTCTATCTCTTACAGCAGGAGGCCGATGCTCCCTCCCTCTCTCCCCTCTTCCTCCCCCTCCTGCTCCCTCATCCCTCTCTCTCTCCAGTGAGGTGTGTCTTATTGCTCTCCAAACAGGGTGATCAACCCTGCCAGGGGTAATGAGCTGAGAGTGACACCTGCTTCCACCACACAGCTGGCTCTGTGTGTGTTCGTGTGTGTGTGTGTGTGTGTGTGTGTGTGTGTGTGTGTGAAACACGGACGGCCAGAAATAGAGAGGCAATAGAGAGGTGCATGAGTGTGTGTCTGTGTTTGTACGCTGCTTTTTCGAACACAGGCGATGTCACACAGATGGACAGAGGGAGATATTACAGCGTTTGTTAATCTCTTGCATACATTATTTACTTTCTACTTCTACCTCTATCTCCCACAAACACACACACACACAGAGCTAATAAATGCTACCTGAAAGCTAACATGATATCCAAACAGCGAAAAACTTGGTCTGCTTTCTCTTTTGAGCCATTTTCACAAATAAACTGCTTTGTTTAGGCAGTTTTCACTCATATTTTCACCCATAGTCCCGATACTTAAGTAAAAAGACATCTGAGTCTCCTTCTCTGTGTCTGTTATGTCTTTTGCATCGTTTCGTCTCGCTACGTCTGCCGTGCGTGATATGCAATGCATAAAATCAGTCCTGTGATGTTGGGAATGCAGTGTGAAATGATGCAAAATTAAGAATATGGTGAATTCTATAGCGCTTTCCCAGTTTACTGACCGCTCGAAGCGCTTGTCCCGATCACCCATTCACACTCCGATGGCAGAGGCTGCTGAAAGATGCCGACCTGCTCATCTGGAGCAATTAGGAGTTCAGTATCTTGCTCAAGGGTTCACTTCAACATGCAGCTGGGGGAAGCCGGAGAACTGAACTAGGGACCTTCCGATTACCAAGACGATCTGCTCTACCTCCTGAGCTACAGCCGCCTGAGATACAGTCAATGATTCCCCCTCAAATGCATTAAAACTAGAGCAAAACACGCTTGTTTTAAAAATGTAAGGAGCAGAAAAACAAGTACAGATACCTGGCAAATCTACCCGAGCGCAGCAACTTCCCACCTCTGCACATTTCCTCCCCATCGTGCACCCCAAAGCAGGTTCCCCTGCTACAAGAAGACACCGATCACAACTATAAACTACATCTCGCTGCATCAACGACGGCTCAGAAAACGTGTTTTATTATGTCAGACAAATTGGGAGGAAAGCAGAAATGAGACGATAATTATGCACCGGGGTTCCTCGAAGAAAAACAAAGAGCGTTTTCTGCTGCTGATGCATTTTTAAAATCAATTTACATACAGATTTTGTATTTTTTACTATCATTCACATCTTGAACCAGATCTTTAAAAACAATTATCAAAACCGATGTTTTCTTTCGGTGAAAAATACAACAACAACAACAACAGCAACAAAAAATGGTGATAAAAATAATAATGAGCCCCGGGGGTTGCTCAGGTTGGGGGGTTAAGAGACTGGTGAGGCAGAAAATCATTTCTCATTTAGCCATAATCTATACAAGGTGAAGGTTACAGGACACACACACACACACACACACACACACACACGTACACACACAGACAGACAAACACACGCTACATGCACATTCTGCTCTATTAGCGGTGCCGGGGCTGTACTGTGGCTCGGTACAGAAGTGTGACAGTGATTGCTGATGCTGCCTTCTGTGTGTGCCTGTGAATATGGACCGAGCTGACAGGGCAAAGCTGGAAGCCAAGTGCTAAGTTCACGAACACACACACAGGTGCACACACGCACACACACGCACAGAAAGGTGTTTGCTGATGTTACCGCTGAGATGCTGCCTCGTCTCCTCTTCAGCAGAGCTCTAATGAAGTGCCGGGACATGACAGCATGTGATAAAATCCCACCCTCATTCACACCTACATGCTTAACGTTCGGTGCGGCACATTTTGCCGTTATTGTACACACACATACACACACTAGCAGATTCGCATACACACACACGCAGCGTGAACGAGCGACAGCTGCACGCCCTCACATTGACATTCTGTCACCTGTCGATGGAGACGAAGAAGCTATCTTAGCCCATATTTCCACACCAGCTGTCTGCTTGGATGGTGTCTGTTTGTGCATGTGTGTGTTCATGTGTGTGCGTGTGGGTGTGTGTGTGTGTGTGTGTGTGCAACAGCCCGCCAAACAGACCAGCATCTGATGGCAGTGAATATCAATGTGTGTATTTAACACGCAGACGGCCTGTAAAATGGTTAATCTGACCGCTGAGCTTTCATGCGTGTCTCCTGCATGATTAATCCAACACGAATGTTTTCTCTGTTTGTTTCTCTCCGACCTAATCCATCACAGGAAGAACTCCGTCTCGGTTCTTTTGATTCTTTATAACCGATAAATCTCTCAAACAACCTCCGGCTTTTACGGAATTGCAAATTTCGGGCTGCAACCCTCCCTCGTCATTCACCTGCTGTGCACCTTAACCCCACTACAGCTCGCACGTAAAAGAGATGATTTTCTTTTTTCTTACAAGGGAGCGTGGGCGGTTTAAAGATTTGAATGAGGTGGGGAGGTCATAGGAGGAGCTCCACATGAGGACGCCGCCCCCCGCCGCGTCAACCTGCCCTCATCTCCCCGCCTCTCGCCTCCCCGCTCCTTCCAACTCCTCTTCCTTCCCTCGAAACCTCCCGCTGGTTTGCACTTCACGCAGGGTTCAGAGGCGACAGCTTGCTTTTTCGCTTTCGTTTTTCTTCTTCTTCTCCTCTCCTTTTTTGCGTACCATCTAAAGACTTCTCTTCATTCTTTGCCTCCTTGTGACCTTGAGCCTGAGGAGTGAAGCCGCAGTCGAGCGGGGGCTGTGATCGTGCGTTCATTTATATTTTCTGTTGTAAATATGACTGTGTTTGTGTCACAGAGTGAGCGTGGGAACGATACTGCAGAAGTCAGCAGACAGAAAAGAAGCGTTCGTGTAATAAAGGGCGGGAGATGACCTCTGCTTGTGCACCCCCGTCGCTTTTGTATGCAAGCGGGAGTCTGTTCGAGTGCACGTGTCAGCATGTCCAACAACTGAGAAACGGTTGAGAAACACTTCTCCGCAAGCCCCCCTGCCCGACGGAAACGTTGCCGTGGCAACCTGTCATTAAGCGCCTTCAACTTTATTACACGGGATCAGCATCGGTAGACGGGGGGGAGGAATCTGTGTTTTGATTCATTAAAACACATAACTGTTGTTGAATCAGACATCTCCCCCTGCTCCCTCACGGTCAGATCCTCAGATACTCACTAAGTTTCAATGATTAAAAATATCCCTGTAAGAGTGAACTACACGGCAGGTTAAGGTTTATCAAATTTTCCTTCTTAAACACAGGGTTGAACAACAAAATGACTTGTAGTCCCTTTACGCTACTCAAGAGAAAGTATTTTTAATGGTTGAGGATGCCTGAGGAGCGAAGCTGCTGTGTAGTCCGGTGGTACGGCAGCGGGTACTTCTGTACAGCTCGCCAGATGGCAGCAGGGTGAACAGACTGTGATTTACGAGGCTGCTTCATGCCACACACACGGAGAAATGAAGTTGATAAGAAAATAGGAGGAGTGGGGTTCTCATTAGGGATCGACTGATGTTTTTTCCGGGGTTATAGCTATTAGGGGCGAGATAAAATACTTCTTTCTTTGGTATAACCTCTTTCGGATACTTACTAAGAATCAGTGTCAGTAATACTTTTACAAACACTAGAAACTGACCGACACTACAAAAACATTCCAATATTTACACATCCGCAGATACACATTTCTTGCAGTGATCCCTCAAATGTGGTTATCAGGATATTTGATGGTTTAACAAACCACTTCATTGTCCAAAATGACATCTGGCACTGAAACAGTAAACTTAACTAGGAATCTAATAATTATAAATTATCGCAGGCATCTTCTTTCTGCATCGCATTCTGTGAACAACGTTCATATTGCCACATTTTGGAGAACACATAGTGCTATACTGAAATACCTATAAATAGGCAAGTATCAGCTGATAATATTGGCAGACAAGCAGCAAGCACATACATTTTTTGTCCCATTTTAATGTTTCTACAAGAGAAATTAGAGGATCGTGAGCAAGACAAACTCAAGCAAGCTTTCTGTTTTTGTTACTATAGTAGAGTCACGGTTCCCACACACTGAACAAGGCTTTATGTAAACTCACCTGTGGCCCCACATAAAAATTGCAGCCGGCTAATGATATCTTTGGCTTTGTAAGTACTGTTATAGCCTGCTAATTAGTGTGCCGACGCTGGCATCTTAAATCCAAAGCATATAAACACACTGTTTTCACCAAAACATGCGACATTACTCCATGAAATGCAGTCAAGTTTCAACACAAAGTGGCATAAAACAGAAACAGTTTAGTAAAGCAGCTCAGACTTGTATTTCGCATAGATGCACTTTCTTGCGGCAGCCCAGATTTCCAAAGGTGAACGCTTGGCAGGCAGCCATCCGGTCTTTCTGGTGCCGTGTGGGCACCCAACAGGCGCCTGAACGTGGCGCTTCCGGGTGAAGAAAACACAAAAAACGCAACCAAGCCGGAGTGTCTTCCAGGGAGTGGGGAGAAAAGAGATCCAATTTACTGCTTATTGAGACCGTTGTTACATTAGCCTCCTGGACTTCTCGCGCTAATTTCTTTGTCTTCCAGAGTGTGTTGTGTGTCTGTGTGAAGGAACTGGTGTCTGGAGGTCTGGGGATGGTTGGAACAAAAAGCCAGGGAAGTGTTTTTTGTGTGGTATTGTAGTGGGATTTGTGTGTGTGTGTGTGTGTGTGTGTGTGTGTGTGTGCGCTCAAGAACAGAAAAGCATCCTCGAGTAAAGCCTCGTAAAATTATGAATTTATTACAAGAGAATTCTCCTCTCGCTGTGTCCTTCTGCACATGAGAACGAACCTTCAGATGTGGTGGCTGCACATCAAAGCGTGCTAAAGTTATTATCATGATGGATGTCACGCCGCAGATGTGCTCGCTTGTCTGCTAAATAACTCCCAAACAGACTAAGGACAGATTCCAGCAGTAATTAAACAGCAGCCTCGCACTCCCCCATAAACACAAGTGTCTAAGTCGAAGCATATTGTTGTGTGTGTTCCCATGAGAGTACGACAGATGTGCAGGCTAAGTGAGCTTGTGGGTAAAAAAAAAAAAAAGGGGGCATCATTGGCTCCTGACTAACTGAGACAGAGTGTGTTTGTTGAGGGAGAGTGTGTGTGTGTGTGTGTGTGTGTGTGTTTCAGATTGATAATGTGTGCACACATGCGTATACCGACAGATACGAGCGTGAGAGAAGAATCAGTAGTGTGTGTGTGTGTGTGTGTTTATGTGTATCTGCCCCCTTAACTTTCACCCTCTTTACTTATTTACCCTGCAGCTGTATTGGGGGGGGGGGAACGCTGAGTCAGCATCTGCATGTGTGCATCCAGATGCGCGCCTCTCCGTTTTGACCCCGTCATCCTCCTGCTCCTCCGCTGCCACAACGCCTGCTGTACTCTGCGACTAATTCATTAGCCTAATTAGCGCTCATTAGCCGGCTTATGCTAGTTCCAATTAGCATTCTAGCATGGAGTGACCCAGAGGTCTGCCTGGCAAAACAAACAGGCTTTTTGTGGTCAGAGGCGTGACGACACTGAGGACTGTCCACACTGTTAAGAGCTTCCTATAGTCCTGTAGAGCTCAGCAGGGGGGGTACGGTGCTTTAACACAGCTGGGCGCTCATGAAGATAATGACGCCATGGTGGCTGGTTTGACAGGTGTGGGCCACATTTAAGAGTTTCATGTAATGATGTGTGGCAGCAGAATCGACAGCACAGGCTGTAATGTGCACACGGAGTCCACGCCTCGACTACAATGACAAAGACAGTCGCAAAAAAAAACCATCACTGGGATCACTTTCGGAGCTGTTTGATGAGCGACAGCCAATCAAAATTCAGTCTATTAGCTCGATTATTGGGATATTTTCTTTT